>NC_074673.1:38215937-38251732 GCF_029448725.1 Salvelinus fontinalis | reverse complement strand
CAAGTTAAATGGGTTCTCGTATATACAGTGGGGAGAACAAGTATTTGACACACTGCCGATTTTGCAGGTTTTCCTACTTACAAAGCATGTAGAGGTCTGTAATTTTTATCATAGGTACACTTCAACTGTGAGAGACGGAATCTAAAACAAAAATCCAGAAAATCACATTGTATGACTTTTTAAGTAATTAATTTGCATTTTTTTGTCCTCTTTTATTGTTCTCCCCACTGTATGTCAAAATACGCCGTTTTTGTATACCAGTTTCACACACATACGAGTGCTTTTATCAAAAACATATAAATGAGGTCTTTACAACATGTACGTTTACCGTACATCGTAAAAAAAAAATGAAGAGCCTTATGGATTTAGGAAATAGCAGTCATGTAGACTATCATTGTCATCATTGCTTCTCAGTGGCACACACTGCTAAAGCAGTTGATTCGTAATCGATAGTGCACTTTAACCGTGGGTTTGAGCTCCCCTCAAGTTTTTTATTGAGGAAAAAAAATGTTCACTGCCGGTCCTTGATGCGACAAAGTGGATGATTATAATAATGCATGGCCTATAAAATGTTGTAGCCCTACATTTAAGTGTACATGTCCATGTAATACACAGTAGCCCTATGCAATATGATTATTAGGCAATAGCAGTGTGTTTGTGTGCAAGGCTAAAGAAAGAGGTATCTCATTATTAGATTAATTCATAATCTTCCTGCACCTCTTATCAAATATTAGCTCAAAAGTACTGTACAGTTCATGCACCCAAGTCAAGCACTGCACGCTAACACAATACATGTAAATCAGCATTTCAAAGGGGGGGAAACTAACGTGAGATTCGAAACCTTGCCACAATCTACAACAATAATGTGGACTAGGCACTTTACACAAAGAGCAATCTGACCAGTCAGTCAAATACACATGGTAGCTGCTTTGATGATCAAACCATGCTATTGGACTATGTTAAAGGACACATCCATCCATGAACAAAGTCCAACTATTTTGACGATTTTAATTGGCCGATCCACTTGTGCCAGGTTATAATCAGTGCCACCTGTTGAAGTTAACATAAGGCTAACTTGTACCATATTATCTGATGGGACCAGATCTAATTTAGCGCTCTGTCACATGCAAGTAAATCAACGCTTTTCATTGGCTGATACACATTTTGTGCATTTAACTTTAAATGCTTGCTTATGTTTGCAAGTATGGCCCCTTTGAAATTTGACGTTTGGAGCAACTTCGACATTGACTTTTGGATAAACGTGGATAAACATCAGAATTTGAAGTCAAATTTGTATAACCGTAAGATCTTGTGTGTGTTGGTTATGGAAATGAAGTCTGTAAAAGAGCTTCTTCATGTGGGTGGGTGTTGTTTTTGCACTACAGTGTGGTAGGATTTCTCTGGTGAAATGTAGTTTTAGCTAGTCAAAGTCTCAGTGTTGCTTTCCCTGAATCTTCCCACCTTCTCCACTCCACCTGGTCTCAATACCTTTTTGCATCCCCAAAGCCAGAAATGGCCAGTTATCCTCTAACAAGATAGCAAGTAATGCAGAACTTCAAACTAACACATTTAGAACTCAATCTTAATAAAGGGATAGGACGTTGGCAAAAATAGAACTTTGGGACAGATTTATATTCAGGGCAAAGCTATGGCTGCCTTGCTAGTTCACTCTTACAAAAAAAGGTCCCATCTATAACCAAAAAGGGTTCTTCAGCTGTCCCCATAGGAGAACCCTTTGAAGAACCTTTTTGGTTCCAGGTAGAAACCTTTTGAGTTCCATGTAGAAACCTTTCCAAAGAGGGTTCTACATTGAACCGAAAAAGTTCTATCTGGAACCAAAAAGGGATCTCCTATGGGGACAGCCGAAGAACCCTTTTGGAACCCTTTTCTTCTAAGAGTGTTGTGTTGAATAAAACAGCTGCTGGAGGTTTTGTAACTCCCACTTGTGCTTATACTGAAGTGTAGTGATGTGAAAATAGAATCTAGTCTCACATCTCAACTAAGTGAGACTTTTATGCATTGTAGGCTGATTTGCACAACAAATAATTTGCTTGTCATGGCAGGTGCTGTGCTTTATGTGGTGGTACTAAAATGTATTCACTGGTATCTTGGAGAGCGCCATTCAACTTTCAGTCATTCCTCAATGTTCAATACAGAATGGTTCAGCCTCAGAACACTACATAAACTCTCATTAGATTAAGATTGTTTTTGAGCTCATTATATCATATTAGTCACTTTACTGAAAGGAATGCTTTGGAGTTATTTCTCTCTTTTCTCTTCATCTGGTTTTGTTTGTCTCTCTCCCTAAAAGGAACTCAGTGATCTAATTTATTAAATGTCATGTAGTCATTGCGATGGCGCAGAGTAAGTGAGCCTTGTCAGATGCGACTTGGACAGGGCCCTCCGCAGGCAACGATAGCCTTCATAACATCGCATGCACTTAATAGAAAGATGCCAGGCTGATTCCTTCATTATATTTAAACTGCCAGCCTGGTCTCAAAGACTAGACATAACATAGAAAATGTAAATCCGGGACACTCAAATTAGTATACTTTCATAGACTAGACATAACGTAGAAAATGTAAATCCGGGACACTCAAATTAGTATACTATGTTACGCTTGGTATAGTTATATAAGACAGAAGGTTGAGGTGGAGGACGTATAACACGAACGTCTAACCACCCAAAGGTTTGAACTAATTGGCAACTTTGCAACTACTTACTACTTTTTAGCTTCTTTGCAACTACTTAGCATGTTAGCTAACCCTAACCTTTACCCTTTAACCTAACTCCTAACACTTAGCCTAGCTAACATTAGTGTTAGAAACCTAGCCATCTAGCTTACATTAGCCACAACAAATTGGAATTCTTAACATATCATACGTTTTGCAAATTTGTAACATATCATAAGAATTGTAATTTGTAACATATCATATGAAATGGATGATGGACGTTCACAAATTAATACACAGGCTACCATACCAATAGAGGGAGACAAATTTACTTTCACTATGTTATGTCTACCCCTGAGTCCAGGTTGAAACTCCAGGCAAAGACTCATGTAAAACAATACAATCACCGACAGCGAGTTTCCAGAAGTAATTTTGCCTCTCAGTTATTTTCAGCATGGTTTAACTTCCTACACCCAGGACAGGCAGAGCAGGACGAGGAGGGGGAAGATGGGGGGGGGGGGGTATTTAGGCCTAATCGATATTGTAGATGACCCCATGATTTTTATCGGTAGGCTATGTATAGCTTTGTAAATCTTTGTATATTGTCTCTCCCAATCATTTTCATAATTAATACAATTCTCCCTCAGTGGGCTAGTTGAATAGTCTTAACATTTCTTGACCAATAGACTATAGTATTTCAGAACGTCCACTCTCATCTGTCTTCCCTCATGATCAATTTCGTTCTCAGAAAAGAAAAATCTTTTCACGTGACGCTAAGAAACTTTCCATGCTCATGGTTCTTTGAAACCGGATGTTAGATTGTCCTCCTGCTATTATTCCTTCTTCATTGACAATTCTTAACAGCATTCAAAATCAAAGTGATTATGACAAGAGAATTGGGGGTCTGTGTATGTTCTCCTCTTCCTCGAACATTGGTACATCCTCTCTGGTGTCTGCTCGAGCCGAGTCCACCTGTAAAATACCTCCGGAGCGGGAAAACTACTCCGCCACCGTCACGTGGTGGGGAGGCGGGCTCGAGCGCGGCGATTGGAAATCTGGAGATGCGCTAATCTGTGATTGGGGCCCGGGGGAGGGGTCTGCTGAAAACGAACGGGGCGTGAGCATTGCGCGTCCGGAGCCTTTGTGTTTCAGCTCTAATATCTCACATATCAATAATTCAGCGCGCAAGCAGACGGACCCCGCGCTATGTATTCAACTGCGCTTCAACTCGACAAGGGCCTCGTACCGCTCTCGACTGGTTATTCGATTACGGAGTGAGACAAGAAGGCGGGGAGGCTTCAGCTGACAGGGGGAAAAATAAGTTTACACGTGGAACGACTGGGTAAAGGGGACTCTCCATGATTTAAAAAAAGAAACGGGAAAACCAAACCTGTCTTTGACCTTTCCAAAATTTAGAAATACACAAGGATAGCTATAATTCAAGAAAGGAAAAGGAGTTGGTCATTTGGAAAGACTGAATTGTATCGAACATAATAAGAATAGCAGGATACAGCCACGAAGTGCAGAGTGAAGTTGCCATAATGTTGACGGTATTACTGGGTGCAGTGTGGCTAGTGATTCTAGTGAACGCTCAGAACGAGACGGAACCGATCGTGCTCGAAGGGAAATGTCTGGTCGTTTGCGATTCCAACCCAACTTCGGATCCCACTGGGACTGCTCTCGGGATATCGGTGCGCTCCGGGAGCGCCAAAGTGGCTTTTTCAGCCGTGAGAAATACCAATCATGAGCCTTCGGAGATGAGTAACCGGACTATGGTCATCTACTTTGACCAGGTAACTTTCACTGATCTGTCTGTCTGCTATATCACTCTGTACCTGGTAGGCTAATGTGGAGCGAATGTGGCGGGAGGGGTTTTGGATGACTGGTGTTGAAAATTGATTAAAAAAAGCTCTCTGTCCATGAGTAGAGAATGGAGATTCACTGTTTCAGATAGAGAGGAGATTTATAGATGCAGGCAGGTGAAAGTAGTCAGCCTTTAAATATTTAAGTTCATTTTGATGATATGAAATGATGTCTGACATCTCTCCAAATAATTTAATACCAGTGTCGGGGGGGGGGGGGGGGGAGTCTTACTCCGTGCTACTCCATATCTCAAAGGTTAATAGCCGCCAAATGGCTATTCAATTAAATAACATTTTGGTCTTATAAAATTAGACCCTTGAGCCACAGAATTTTATAGATGAATTAATTCCAAAATTGATTAACTTAGTTTCTATAATTGTCTTAATTTGAAACTAACAAAGTTATAGTCAAATGTCATCAGTTACCTAGTACTATAAGATGCAGTATCATTGTGTAATGGGTGAGTTCCTTTCATCTTTGTAATGCAATGAAATTCTAAAGTGTATTTTCCCTCTTCACACTCTTTCTATCTTCCCTAGATACTTGTAAACGTTGGTAAGAATTTCGATGAGGAACGGAGCAATTTCATCTCCCCGCGCAAAGGGATTTACAGTTTTAATTTCCACGTGGTCAAAGTGTATAATCGCCAAACGATCCAGGTCAGTGCTTTGTATCAATACTGAACACTGCCTCCGTTTATTTCAAGTGTGTCTGTGTGTGTGTGGGCGCGCGCGCGTGCCGTCACTGAGCGGGAGGGAGGAGGAGAAAGGGGAGGGAGAGACTTCAAACACCCGCTGGTAGACCCCATATTAGGCCTAAATTGAAAAATGATTCCACTAGAAATAATTTGTAGATTTGTGAGATGTCATTCCACTAATTCCCCAGAGAAAAGGGGTGTTTGCAGATGAAAGTCACCAACTGAATCATAATGAATCGATACGGCTATGGAGCCAATTAGGAGCGCCAGCCAGTTAGCCAGTGTCGCTACCATAGTGGCTTCAGGACCCTGGACAGCCGCAGCGTAGAAGCTGCTCTGTCCTGCTGCGTGGTTTGGCGGCTGCATTTTACAGCAGGTAAAAATACCAAACTGGTCAAAATAGACCCAGACCAAACAGGTATTTTGAGCAAAGTTACTTGGCTGATAATATCAATGGTTGCTTTAAATAATATACACATACAGGTAATTGGCAAAATATAGGAAACACTTGAGTAAATTAGGGATACAAAGTAGTCCTATATTGAAGCTGGTGCTTCCCCAAAGGTGTGGTTCCTTAGTTAATTCAGCAATTAACATCCCATCGTGTAGGGCCATGTATATAAATGCCCAGTTGCCCATTATTTTGGCTACCGTGGCTCGACGAAATCTCATTGACTTTGAAAGAGTGGTCTCAAAGGAGCATAGGGGTATAACGTGTCTGTGTGTGTCAATCTGTCACCAGATCATAACCCAATTGAACACTTATGGAAGATTCTGTAGCTGCGCCTGAGACTGTTTTCCACCACCATCAACAAAACAGGAAATTATTGAATTTCTTGTAGAAGAATGGTGTTGCATCCCTCCAATAGAGTTCCAGACACTTGTAGGTTCTATGCCAAGGTGCATTGAATCTGTTCTGACCTGTGGTGGCCTAACACCCTATTAAGACACTTTATGTTGGAGTTTCCTTTATTTTGGCAGTTACCTGTACATATTGTGCAGCGCCAATCCATCGAGCAACGACTGACAGCTCGCTTTCCCAAGCAACACAAATAGAGTAATCCTTTGATTGCGTTAAATTAGTGAATATACTTGATTAGATGTAACCCTCTTTAAATAACATTTAACACGGACAACGTGGCTTTTAAAACCAGCCCCTCTTAGAGTGTATCTTTCACTAATTAAATCATGGTCTAATTATGCCGTGAAATCCATGGGGCTTCAGCATTACATTCTGTTATTCATCTCCTATTGGAAGCTGAATTAATTAGTTGAAAACAAACCAGGCAAGCAAAATGAAAAGCCCTGTCAAACTGTATTCCCCTCTCATGTCATTGACACCAACTAAACCACGAACAGGTACAAATTACAGACAACTTACTCAAGCAACTAAATAGCACACTAAATACATTTCACTGCAAATAATTTTCTCACAAAAGACAAATATAAAGATTTTCACCGGAAACATACATCATCCTCCCATATAAACCAAATAATAAATAGAAGAGGATTCCCAGCTCAGTTCAGCTCTGAGACACTAGTCCAACATAGACACAACTGCTGTGTTCAAACTCCCACTGTTTGATTGCCTTAGAGCTTCTGTTTGCCATGGGGAGACAAAAGGAGAGGGGGGGGGGGGGGGTGTATGTGGATTGGTTGAAATGGAGATTATGAACTTTCCAGTGTCTTTCTAGAAGGATGGTCATGTATTTTGTGGAACAGGATGGTCTTACAACTCCAGTATTTTTTACATCTTGAAACATCCATTAATATCTCACCTCCTCATTCAAATCTGTGTGGATCTCACAGAGACCAGGGGAATGAGAACCCAATCCACTGACATAAATATATGTCTTATCTCCTCCTCATTCTATTTCTTTTGAATGTAAATAACCATCCTGACTTTATAGAGTTGGCACAAGTACAGATTGTTTCAGCACTCCGCTTCAAGGATGAACAGAAGCACAATTCTAATTTCAGAGGCTTCCATTTGTATGAGCAAACTCCATTGTCATAGAGTGTTACATGTGAGCCCCAAGTACAAATCACCTGAAATAATACATTAACCAACTAATCAATAACTTCAGTTTAGTATGAGTCCCTACTGGGGATGGAATTGTAATTTTGGGCAGTCGCCAGCCAGGCCAGCTGGGCTAGTAGACCACAGTTTTTACTAGCCCGGGTCCAAAATCTGTGCCAACTAACCAGCGGGCTAATTGAGCAGACTTTCTAACAGCCCGGTCTGAAAAGTACTAGCCTCGGGCTAGCGGGCTATCTTAATTTCAATACAAGTAAGATAGAGCAGGCGAACAGTCATTCAAACTGACAAGAAAACAAGCACTGAATATTGTAGGGAATCATTGTACCATCTAAATCGTTGTGAAATATATTTTCAATTACAATGATTCCTTACACTATTCAGTGCTTGTTTTCTCACATAAACTGAAATTGAGCAAACAGCGTAGATTTTTAGCAACCAGGACATTTTTTATTTCCACTAGATAACACAGTCACAAAGTCAGAACAGCTTTCCCAGTTTGACAACAGATGCCGCTCCAGCGGGAGAAATCAATAGGTGAATATTACAGCCAATCACAACACTGGCGGGTAGGTAATACTGTGAAACACTATCATTACAATAATAGCAGAAGAGATATTATGGACAATTTCTGAAATTACAATGCAAAAATATTTTTGGGAAACCTGTGTAGCACCTTTAAATGCGCACTTCTCCCCAAAACATGACATTTCTAAAGATAACCTTGCTGCCCACTGGCCAGTCAGTGTGTCTCCCTTCACCCAATGAAGAGAAGAAAGCGGTCTGTTGTCACGTTACTGCTGTCATCTGTCTGTCTGGACAGGAAATTATGTGAGATGAGGATGTGTGCTTTTTCATTACAGCTAAGTGCTGCATTAAACTGTGGGCGGAAATCCACTCACCAAATGTATATCTAAATCTTCTCTCACTGGGCTTAATTGGGTGCTAATGCATTAATGAATTCAGCAGCTCAATGGAATGCTGACACCATGCACCAGCCTGTATTCCATTTACACATCCATGTGCTGTAATTGCAGGGGATGGCTGGGAGCGATTGAGCGATGATGTTTTTGGGAAGTGACTTGTGAATATCAGACTCAGTAGCCCCACTATATATAGGATCTTCCACCCCCACTATATAAAGGCCCTTCCACCCCCACTACATATAGGACCTTCCACCCCCACTATATATAGGACTATCCACCCCCACCCCCACTATATATAGGACCTTCCACCCCCACTATATAAAGGCCCTTCCACCCCCACTTCATATAGGACCTTCCACCCCAACTATATATAGGACTATCCACCCCCACTATATATAGGACCTTCCACCCCCACTATATACAGGACCTTCCACCCCCACTACATATAGGACCTTCCACCCCCACTATATATAGGACTATCCACCCCCACCCCCACTATATATAGGACCTTCCGCCCCCACTATATATAGGACTATCCACCCCCACCCCCACTACATATAGGACCTTCCACCCCCACTATATATAGGACTATCCACCCCCACCCCCACTACATATAGGACCTTCCACCCCCACTAAATATAGGACTATCCACCCCCACCCCCACTATATATAGGACCTTCCGCCCCCACCCCCACTATATATAGGCCCTTCTACCCTCACTATATATAGGACCTTCCACTCCCACTATATATAGGACCTTCCACCCCCACTATATACAGGACCTTCCACCCCCACTATATATAGGACCTTCCACCCCCACTATATATAGGACCTTCCACCCCCACTATATATAGGACCTTCCATCCCCACCCCCACTATATATAGGACCTTCCACCCCACTATATATAGGATCTTCTTCCCCCAATATATATAGGACCTTCCACCCCCACTATATATAGGACCTTCCACCCCCACTATATACAGGACCTTCCACCCCCACTATATATAGGATCTTCCACCCCCACTATATACAGGACCTTCCAATCCCACTATATATAGGACCTTTCACCCCCACTATATACAGGACCTTCCAATCCCACTATATATAGGACCTTCCAATCCCACTATATATAGGACCTTTCACCCCCACTATATATAGGACCTTCCACCCCCACTATATATAGGACCTTCCACCCCCACTATATACAGGACCTTCCACCCCCACTATATATAGGACCTTCCACCCCCACTATATATAGGACCTTACACCCCCACTATATATAGGACCTTCCACCCCCACTATATATAGGACCTTCCATCCCCACCCCCACTATATATAGGAACTTCCCCCCCCACTATATATAGGACCTTCCACCCCCACTATATATAGGACCTTCCACCCCCACCCCCACTATATATAGGAACCCCCCCCCCCCCCCCCCACTATATACAGGACCTTCCACCCCCACTATATATAGGACCTTCCACCCCCACTATATATAGGACCTTCCACCCCCACTATATACAGGACCTTCCACCCCCACTATATATAGGATCTTCCACCCCCACTATATACAGGACCTTCCAATCCCACTATATATAGGACCTTTCACCCCCACTATATACAGGACCTTCCAATCCCACTATATATAGGACCTTCCAATCCCACTATATATAGGACCTTTCACCCCCACTATATATAGGACCTTCCACCCCCACTATATATAGGACCTTCCACCCCCACTATATACAGGACCTTCCACCCCCACTATATATAGGACCTTCCACCCCCACTATATATAGGACCTTACACCCCCACTATATATAGGACCTTCCACCCCCACTATATATAGGACCTTCCATCCCCACCCCCACTATATATAGGAACTTCCCCCCCCACTATATATAGGACCTTCCACCCCCACTATATATAGGACCTTCCACCCCCACCCCCACTATATATAGGAACCCCCCCCCCCCACTATATACAGGACCTTCCACCCCCACTATATATAGGACCTTCCACCCCCACTATATACAGGACCTTCCACCCCCACTACATATAGGACCTTCCACCCCCACTATATATAGGACCTTCCACCCCCACTATATATAGGACCTTTCACCCCCACTATATACAGGACCTTCCACCCCCACTATATATATATATAGGACCTTCCACCCCCACCCCACTATATATAGGACCTCCCACCCCCACGATATATAGGACCTTCCACCCCACTCCACTATATATAGGACCTTCCACCCCCACCCCACTATATATAGGACCTCCCACGCCCACGATATATAGGACCTTCCACCCCACTCCACTATATATAGGACCTTCCACCCCCACCCCACTATATATAGGACCTCCACCCCCACTATATATAGGACCTTTCACCCCCACTATATACAGGACCTTCCACCCCCACTATATATAGGACCTTCCACCCCCACTATATATAGGACCTTCCAATCCCACTATATATAGGACCTTTCACCCCCACTATATACAGGACCTTCCACCCCCACTATATATAGGCCCTTCTACCCCCACTATATATAGGCCCTTCCACCCCCACTATATATAGGCCCTTCTATCCCCACTATATATAGGACCTTCCACCCCCACTATATATAGGACCTTCCACCCCCACTATATATAGGCCCTTCTACCCCCACTATATATAGGACCTTCCACCCCCACCCCACTATATATAGGACCTCCCACCCCACTCCACTATATATAGGACCTTCCACCCCCACCCCACTATATATAGGACCTCCCACCCCCACGATATATAGGACCTTCCACCCCACTCCACTATATATAGGACCTTCCACCCCCACCCCACTATATATAGGACCTCCCACCCCCACAACATATAGGACCTTCCACCCCCACCTGGGATATGGATGCCTGATGAAGACCCAGGGGTCAAAACGTTGTTATAAATAAATATCACCTGGGAGCATGAGCAGCAGTGTGCAGCATTTTCCTTTCTGTTTCCCATACATCACTGCCAGAAAGGAGGGATTTTCCCCAGTTTGACCCTCTCATCCAGCTGAGCGAGGATCCCTTTCCCCTCCTCACTGTCGATGGGGCTGGGGGTAAAGCTGGATCTGGGTGGGAGCTGAGTGATCCTCCCCTGGGCCCTGGCTGGTGGGAGTGATGTAGAGGCGTGGCCCTGTAGACTCATTTAGCACACTAAACAGAGGCTGCTCTGTCCTCTTGCTCTCTCTCTCTCGCTCTCTCTCTGTCTCTCTCTCTCTCAAGCTTTGCTGGTACAAACCGAGGCCTAATAAGTGTTTTGATCACTTTTATGCTTTTTTCTGCATGATTTAGGGACTACTGTTTGAATGTTAAGGGCATGTTTGAGTCAAGAAGTGCTCAACCCGCAGGTGCTTATCAACTTTACTCTTAAACTCAACACAAGGAGGGTGAACTGTACAATGTAAATAAAAATATGTGATGTTTATGTCTGTGTTCACTGTGTTCTAGTGTGTGTGTGTGGGTGTCGGTGTGTAGAAATGTGTGTGTACTTTACCATCTCTAACTGTAATATCTGTCCTGTCTGTCCTGTAGGTGAGCCTAATGCATAATGGATGGCCTGTGATCTCGGCCTTCGCTGGAGACCAGGATGTGACTCGTGAGGCTGCCAGTAACGGAGTGCTGATCCAAATGGAGAAGGGGGACCGAGCCTACCTCAAACTGGAGAGAGGAAACCTCATGGGGGGCTGGAAGTACTCCACGTTCTCTGGGTTCCTGGTCTTCCCCATGTAGAAGACAAGGAGACTGGAGGGACTAATGCTTCTCAGCTCGGCGGCTTGGGAGACTGTGGAGTGAGAGAGAGGATAAAAGATAGAGGAAGAGAGAGATATATGGGAGAGGAAGTTAAAGAGATGTGGAAGGTATAATTAGCCAGGGCAGGCTCTCCAACACACTCACTCACTCCGCTGCCTGACTACAGCTCTGGACAGCCAAAACTTTTTTATCCTCAGAAATATTATCATTTAAAAACATTAAAGAGAGTAAAAACTATAGGCCAAGTCCACCCCTTCACTCACATCATCTCTTTCTGCATCTGCTTTGAGGAATGTCTCTGTATTACCTACAGTGTCAAAGAGCTGCATCAACCATGTTTCCACATACCATATGGCTACCCATCCCCACCCATTTTCTGTCACTCCATTTTTTTATTCTATACGTCTGTGTACAGTCCGACAATACGCTTTCTACATCCCTTCCACCACTGTCATTACAAGTCCAAGCAGATACTGTACTGTACCATTGAGTCCTCCTCACTCATCAATCCTCCCATCCCCTGTTCTTCACATATATTGATCCTCTGTTCAATACTCCTCCTCTCCTGTCCTGTTGTGTTATCCTCCACTCTGTTGTTCTTATTTCTAGCCTTCTCCTCCCAGTAAAGATGTCCCTGCTTTGTCTTGGTTGGAGGATTGCTGAAACTCTAAAAGACTCTAGCTGTATACTGGATATATATATATATATATATATATATAAATTCTGAAAGTTTCTATATGATATAATCTATGATTAACAGAATCTGGTTGAATATCGTATTTGCGTATTTCAATGTTAACATTTTGTGATTGTGTGTGGATTATGAGGCTGCCCTTAACTACTGATGCTTCTTGTTCTTGTTTCGGTCGAAATGTGGCTAAACTGAAACTATACCAGAAAAACTATAAAGGAATTTTATTATGATTATTAACTGTACAAATCCTCCCGTTTATTTAGCAATCAATTTATCTATTGTTTTTTTATTTTCTTTGATCCAATAAAATTGAAATGGTACTTTTATTTTTCTTAAACCTAATCCGAGACTCTCATTGCGATTCATTTGCTAAAACCTATCTAAGACCGTCTCCACCCATCTTCCATTCAATTCCAAAAAGTTGGCTGGAGTGAGTGATAATCAAGATGTAGCGTGTGTGTGTGTGTGTGTGTGTGTGTGTGTGTGTGTGTGTGTGTACAGTAGGTATTGTATGTGTGTGTTCATGTCTGTGAGAGCCAACATTGTTGTTCTGAATGTGTGTGTGACAGTGTGTGTTGTTCCCAGTGATATTGTGCTGTCTTCCTGGCCGCTGATCCGCTGTGTAGAGAGATTCAGTCTGGTGATTGGGGGCTTCCTCCACTCTTTTCTTACTGCTGCTCACTCTCAAGACTTTAATGAGCTCCTGGGGGGAAATTAGTGCTGGCATAATAAGCAAACTCTGCTGCTTATACAAAGATCATGTTATGTTCATTTCTACCATTTTCTCTTTTCCTCTCGTTTCCTCCCCTTTTCCATTCTCGCTTCCTGCTCATGATAAGCATTTAAAGAGCGGCGAAGGGAATTTTAACCTTGTGATGTGTTTTATGTCTTAGTGATTATGTAGTCTTGTTTAACCTTTTGGTGTTTGTTACCTTTTTTAGATCTGTTTATCACTCATTTATGTTTGAATTTAGCTTGTGCGTACAAGGCTTTTCTTGCTGCGCGGTCAATCCAAGGTCCACGTCCTCTAAACATAATTTGATTTGAGGGAGATGAAGTTAAATGTAATTGTCTGCAGTGGGTCACAGCCTAGCAAGCAGGTTGGTGGGGAGAAATCCAGGCTGGCATGGCACCCACTCGACCTCACCCCTCTGCCCTCCCTCATCCTCTCAATGTCAGGGAAACAGCTGACAGGGAGTGTAAGGCCCATGTATGGAAATGTACACAGATTTCTTGCTGTCCTCCACACTTTCCACATTTCATATGGGCGGGCAGACAGACAGGGCCAATGCCAGGACAGCTCAGCTCAGCCTTAAACCATACACCCTACGAACCCCATGACACTCACCCCACTCTCCCTCTCCCCAAGGTTTGTGCTTCTGCTTTTACGTTCCTCACATGTGTACGTATAGGCCTACTGTATGTGCTGTGTATTGTCAACATTTGTCCTGTTTCATGTTGCAAAGTGGGTGAGGAAAGATTCTCATCGTAGATTTAGGGTAGAGTGAGAGTTTCCGCATTTGAGCTGACTTGTTAATATCAAGGGACTTGTTATTCACAGACAACGTCTTGCTTAAGAGGGAGTGATATGTGTTTGGAGAATGCTTTTTAATCCATGGAGTGAGCTGAGAGGAGTGAAGGAGTGCATAACCTTTGGGAAATGGATATTATTCGTACACGACTTACTAAATGTGTACTTTTATGTCCTGTTGGACTGTATGTGCTGGTGGAGAAAGATATGGTTAGAAATGTACTTATTACTTGATATAAATAATTCAGTGGATGTTCTGATTCTGTAGAAGGTTGTTTCAGTGCTTGTTACTGAAGCGTCTAAAATGCAGGAAAAGAGAGGAGAGTGGCAGCCATTTCTAAGGATAGTAGTCTGGGCAGTGTCTGGTGGTATTAATCTGGTAGTCTGGGCAGTGTCTGGTGGTATTAATCTGGTAGTCTGGGCAGTGTCTGGTGGTATTAATCTGGTAGTCTGGGCAGTGTCTGGTGGTATTAATCTGGTAGTCTGGGCAGTGTCTGGTGAAACTAATCTGGTAGTCTGGGCAGTGTCTGGTGGTATTAATCTGGTAGTCTGGGCAGTGTCTGGTGGTATTAATCTGGTAGTCTGGGCAGTGTCTGGTGTTATTAATCTGTTAGTCTAGGCAGTGTCTGGTGAAACTAATCTGGTAGTCTGGGCAGTGTCTGGTGGTATTAATCTGGTAGTCTGGGCAGTATTAATCTGGTAGTCTGGGCAGTGTCTGGTGGTATTAATCTGGTAGTCTGGGCAGTGTCTGGTGGTATTAATCTGGTAGTCTGGGCAGTGTCTGGTGGTATTAATCTGTTAGTCTGGGCAGTGTCTGGTGAAACTAATCTGGTAGTCTGGGCAGTGTCTGGTGGTATTAATCTGGTAGTCTGGGCAGTGTCTGGTGGTATTAATCTGGTAGTCTGGGCAGTGTCTGGTGGTATTAATCTGGTAGTCTGGGCAGTGTCTGGTGAAATTAATCTGGTAGTCTGGGCAGTGTCTGGTGGTATTAATCTGGTAGTCTGGGCAGTGTCTGGTGGTATTAATCTGGTAGTCTGGGCAGTGTCTGGTGGTATTAATCTGGTAGTCTGGGCAGTGTCTGGTGAAATTTATCTGGTAGTCTGGGCAGTGTCTGGTGGTATTAATCTGGTAGTCTGGGCAGTGTCTGGTGAAACTAATCTGGTAGTCTGGGCAGTGTCTGGTGATATTAATCTGGTAGTCTGGGCAGTGTCTGGTGAAACTAATCTGGTAGTCTGGGCAGTGTCTGGTGGTACTAATCTGTTAGTCTGGGCAGTGTCTGGTGAAACTAATCTGGTAGTCTGGGCAGTGTCTGGTGAAACTAATCTGGTAGTCTGGTCCGTGTCTGGTGGTAGTAGTCTGGTCCGTGTCTGGTGGTAGTAGTCTGGGCCGTGTGGGGTGGTACTAGTCTGGTCCGTGTCTGGTGGTAGTAGTCTGGTCCGTGTCTGGTGGTAGTAGTCTGGGCCGTGTGTAGTGGTACTAATCTGGGCCGTGTTGGGTGGTACTAGTCTGGGCCGTGTGTGGTGGTACTAGTCTGGGCCGTGTGTGGTGGTAGTAGTCTGGGCCGTGTGTGGTGGTACTAGTCTGGGCCGTGTTGGGTGGTACTAGTCTGGGCCGTGTGTGGTGGTAGTAGTCTGGGCCGTGTTGGGTGGTACTAACCTGGACCGTGTGTGGTGGTAGTAGTCTGGGCTGTGTGCGGTGGTACTAGTCTGGGCCGTGTTGGGTGGTACTAGTCTGGGCTGTGTGTGGTGGTAGTAGTCTGGGCAGAGAGTGGTGCCGCCATGCAGCCCCACTGAGGCCCTCATTAGTATCCGCTGGCTGGCCCAGACGTCTGAGGGTGTGACACTAACCAGAGCTGAGGGCCCAGCTACGCGGAAACACAACACGGCACAGTACAGCAGAGAGAGAGACGCTCAGTGAAAGGAAGACATTATCTTTTTCTGTGTAACCTGCCATGAAACATGTGGGGCTCACAGGAATACAGTGTGGCAGCAATGTTTGGGTGATGTAAACTACATTTGTAGACGTTAAGGAGATGCTTATGGTGGAGATGTTGGTAAGGCATGTAGTGGAGGTTAGCATATCTATCTAGGGAAGCTGCCATTGCTATCCATTTTAAGGTTCTGAATTTTATACTAGGTGTGTGTGTGTGTGTGTGTGTGTGTGTGTGTGTGTGTGTGTGTGTGTGTGTGTGTGTGTGTGTGTGTGTGTGTGTGTGTGTGTGTGTGTTAACAAGAACACACAAGAACTGTTAACAAACAAAAATTTGACCAACAGTGGACATTTTGTTAGTCTCCATGAGGTCAAATGCTATTTCTAGGGAGTTTAGGGTTAAGGTTAGAATTAGGGTTAGGGGTTAGGGAAAATATGATTTTGAATGGGACTGAATTGTGTGTCCCCACAAGGTTAGCTGTACAAGACTGTGTGTGTGTGTGTGTGTGTGTGTGTGTGTGTGTGTGTGTGTGTGTGTGTGTGTGTGTGTGTGTGTGTGTGTGTGTGTGTGTGTGTGTGTGTGTGTGTGCGCGAGTGTGTGTTACAGTAGGAGGGCGAAGGGTTAATGACAGAGTAGCCAAGGTGCTGACTGAGGAAATGGGCTCATGATTATTTATCGTAATATAAATTCTAAATCATTGCGTGAGACTGGGTGAGATAAGGTAGGCCACTGTAATTTGTTTTGTCGCATACACCAGGTGCGTTGGTTGGGCACATGCCCGGTCCGTTGACTGGAGTGATTCATGCGATCCATCTCTTCCGCTCTGGCAAAGTTCGAACGCGGCCCTAGATCAACGACGGCGGGAGAGCAGGGCCCCTAAAGCAACAGGGATAGAACGGCCATATGGTAGCTGTTCTGGATGCGTTCTCCAGCTAATGATCGATAGAGGGGTAGGAGCCATACATACAGTAGATGACCATCAAACCACACACGTACACATGCACACACCACGCGCACGTCCCATGCTGGGTTTTACTTGTATCAATATCTTTGTATATGATCCAAAAATGTTTATGTCCATATTGGAATATATTTTATTCCCTTATAGGCAAAATAATAACGAACATTACACTTGTTTTTAAATGTCTTTTAAACTCGAAGTTGCTTGTTATACTGTATAAGTGCTGGCATCGAAATATAAAAGCTAAAATTCACGTTGTTGTAAAATTAAGTCGTGTGTGCGCGTGAGTGCACATAGACGTGACCCCCAGAACGCCCTGATCAGGCGTCAGTGTACAGTAGGTTATTTGAAACTCTACTCATAATTGCTGAGCCATGAATAGACAGCCTGACATGTCATGTCATATTGTGCCTAATTGGCTAAAACACGCTGTTTCTCTACACAAATAAAAACACAGTTAGCGGAAGGAAAATGTCAGGCTCATTTTAGTGTCGAGTCTACTTAAGTGGCCACGTGCACTTAATATGAATTGCATAGAGTAATTAATTGTACATTCTCTATAGAGGAATGTTTTTTCTAGAGAGTTGCACTTTGGTCCCACAAAAAATGTGGCCGTATGTTCAGTTAGTAGGCATAATGAAATAACATTTGTAATACTTTTCTAAAATAGACACACTTGCAATATGTATAAATATTATATTGCTGTCTTGGTAGGTCGCACTGAGATACAGATAATGCAGGCCAGGGTTGTGCGAATGTTTTCCGATTGTTTGCTTGATGCATGCTTGATTCATGGTGTGAAATAGATTATCACATTAATGGTTTGCACCTCATCCTATTCATTTGATAAAGACATTGTGGAAAATAGTCGAGAGGCAGTGAACAAAGAAATAGGCTACTTGAAAAATGGATAGCCGTCACTCTCCCAGCTCTATCATAGCCAATTTTACACCAAATTAGTCTTCAAACAAGCTCAATAAAGACAGACTAGTTGGCACCCCGTGTGAGTGTAAACATAATTATGTATAGGAAGTGGCTTCAAATTTGGAGTACAGTGACAAGCAATTAGAAGTTAACGGTGGTAATTCTTCAAATGCTGTGGTGAAAAGAAAAACGGAGAGCAAGCTCTGCAATTAAAAGAGAAAGTGGCGAGACCCAACAGATTTAATCTTAATTGCCAAATGAGGGACCCTATTAAGGATATTTACTTTTACTGTGACGCTCGGGCAAGAGGGGAGTTGTTATGTCGGTTCTGAAATTAAATTAACCGCCCGCTGGATTTGATTTGCCTACTGCTGTAGGGATTGTGAGTCGACAGCGGATGGTAGCAGATTTGACACCACTCTGTCAATGTTCCGAGGTTAATTGAGAACGTATCTGGTGGAGACAATTACGCACGCTTTCTGCAACCCAGAATATATTGTTTTGAACGTGCCCATGATTGTTCAGTTTCTGGGTTTACTTTTAAGTCAGTAAACTATAGTTGCATTCATGTAGATGGTTGTTTTTCTGGCTTTTACTCAGGCTCATTGGTAGATGAAATGCGCACTACGCATCGATCCGTGGAAGTCACCACGGAAACTACACGCAACAAACAGCGAGTTATTAATCGCCTGTCTCGTCCCGCGTGGGTAAGCACTCTAATCGCATAATCAGCTGAATCAAAATTAGATTCTGTTCGAAATGTATTCGTTTCACTGGCTTTTTAATTTACCCGGTTCTCTGTGTAGCATAAAGGTTCATACATAGAAGACCGAACCACCAGGTAACACTTTATGATGAAGTGATAAACCACGCTATTTCATGTGCGTAATGGAGGTTGTCGGAATGATGCAATCTGTTTCAGCGCGCAGTACCAAATAAACTTATGGCACGATTAACCTATTGTCATCCATGTAGCAATTATAGTTGTGTTGTCACAGTTTCTTTTTTTTGTGAGTAATACACTATTTTCTCTGAGTTGTGGCGATGGAGTGTTCGGTCCCACCCAGGTGCCGGTGGTTTTTAACCAATTCTCTTGCGCACGCACTTTTACATTCCAATGAACAATTGCTTCTTTATTTTGTATTTGTAGGCCTACTTATCCCCACTCCCCTCTCATCGCCATCACGACCACCAGAGCTATAGAAAACATGGAAGACTACCCTGAGATCAAATAAAAAGAGGAAACATTGGGAGGAATTCCCATTACTTCACGACTCTCTTTGCGGTGACATCTTGGTCATGTCGGACATGCCGTGGTCTTTAAAGACAACATTAGGTTTTCACTAGTTCTGCACCTGTTCATGTCGTCTACCAGATGTATACTAAAATTTTAGGCCTAAGTGTAGTCTATTTCCTCTTTGTTAAATGGAAACCAAACACGATCACAATAAACGCGTTGCATAACACGCATCAACAACGGAAGACAAACTCAAGCAGTTATTGCTTTCTGGTGAGCCTCTGCACTAGAATTTAATGTGCCCCCGGCGCGCCTTTCCTCGGGGAAATAAAGCGGCAAACCACAGGGATTAAAATGGTTTACAAAATGGTCAAACATAACACTGTAAACTGCTAGAAAAGCTGGGGAATCGATGTTGCTGTGGACTGTCTCTCCTGATAAGTTCAAATGTGTTGCACCAGAACCTTGTTTTAGCTCTCCAACTGATTGTTTTAACTGATATGCGACAAACTCACCACATCAACACTCCTTCCTACCGTTGAGTCCAGATCTGGAAGTGACCAATTGTGCTAGTTTCCTCACATTGCCTCCAAGACCCAAACTCGGACTTTTATGGCATCACAGCCATTGCCTTCCCAAAAAACAAAGGTGTGATTTACAGATGCAACCAAATCATCTCCTGTTCTTTATTTTTGTTTTGGTTTCTTCTCCCATTTTATATGTAGTCGTTTTTATTTATTTATTACGGCTGCTGTCCACTCTCCTGTGGTGCTGAGTGTCAGATCTCAGGATCCTGACAGTGCCGCTGACCATGTTGCTAAAATCTCAGCTCGCCGCTTTACATTGGGCCTTCCAGGTCCATCCGTCTCTGTGTGCTCGTGCGAGGGTGTGTGTGTGTATATATATATATAAATACGTGAACGAGAGTGAGAGCGAGTGTGTGCCGGCTGAGTGGTTCAGTAATTTGGAGCAATGGGGCTATTTTGAATGGAGCTGTACACAGACTATTAGGATATTACATTTATAGCCCTGCGATTCCTCCTAGAGCTCTTTAGGAGCTGTTAAACTGTCTCTGCGCCTAAACCTGTCATTGCTAAAAAAGGCTTGCAAATCTATAAGTCATAAAATATGGATAGAGGTAAATAGTAAATAAAATAAGAGCAGCTACACACAGAACAGAGACGACTTCTCATGACTGAATAAGTAGTCTTTATAAAATTATTTTGAAGTCAGAAAGATAAATTGTGTGTGGCTGGGGAGGAATGGATTCAGTTGTGGCTTAGTTGCATGTTTATAATATATGTTATTCTTTTGTCCCACTATGCTTCCATTATCATGCAGCCCTATTACAATTATAACCATGAATTAATAGATTTCAGGCAGATGGTCATTAGGAGTAATATTCTACTTTTTTATAACGTTTACTCATTAATGCCTACGTCAATAATGCTTTATTACATGGCTATAATGTATCATCAGAACACATGTTTGATCCATTCAAGTGTCTTGCTATTATCGTGTCCATGACTTATCATCAGTGTAGAAACATTGCCATATAAAAATACACAACATATTCAGATTTGATTATAAAACATAAATGCTTATAACACACTATGATCTATTATTCATGTGGCTTTAATAAAGTGTTATCCGATTTAGCACTCTACATTATCATGTACTTTTAACATGTGAATAACGGTTACGCTTTGTTTCATACTGTTAAAGGCCTTGGCCACGTTTGCAGTGAGAAAAGGTGGTGTGACCCCATGACTAAAGTTGCTTTCACATGCTGTGTGAATTAACTCCTACAGAACGGTATGTGCAGATTGCAGAAGCTTCAGTTTCCATGGATGTGGCCTTGAGGCAGAGTCGTGGACAAAGTCGTCAATAGATGCTGTGCCTACTGGAGTGGCTGACTCCCTCCCACGGCTGGGAGGAGCAAAGCGTCCTGTATAGCAGCATGTTTCTAAACACACTGGCCATGCCCCCCCCACCCCCCCACCCCCAACCCACACACACACACCATCTTTGAAGAGGACGACACCATTGAAGATGATGAAAACTCCCCATCTGACATTTAGTAACCTTTCAACAGAGAGAAATTGAGATTGTAAGAGTGAGGGAGTAGAAAGGGTTGAGAGAAAGAGAGGAGGAGGGGAAGGGGGAGATCTGTATGTGCCATTCTTACTTCCTCTCTCCTGGCCATGTTTCTGCCCCTCTCCTTGGTGGATGACTATAGAACGGAAGCTATTCAACGCATCTGCTGTGTGAAAGCTGTTAGTCATCTCACCTTAGACAATAAAATATTAGTCATTTCAGCATAGTTTGCAGTTCACATTATTCTCTTTCCAAACCGTTTGGAATCACATCACACGAAAAGGTCTAATAAAGTTATCTAAAATTAAAATATAATTTTGGTATTTTTTTGCTTTTACACACTGGCTGCTGACATTATTGTCTTTATTACCAGAGTGATATTGCTGCATGCTGATTACTGATGTTTTACTTTAGAGACCAGCGCGTTAGTCATTAAGTGCCAGCACACAGTTGATCAGCTGAGGGAGGGAGGGAAGGAGAGAGGGAGAGCGAGAAGAGAGCAGTGAGTCTATGTACAGAACAGAAGGATGATGGATAGAGAGATATCTTAGCTTTCTCATTATTGACTTTGCATGTCAAATTGTATGTATACTTACATGCATAACATGACCCCAAATTACCCTATTAAAACATGCCAGGAGTCATATGGATTAGAGTTTCAGATACACTGACAAATAGTAGGCTATTTCTATGTTTGTCAGTCCATGTAGTTTATTTCCAAATCTCCCTGACTAAAAAGGAGAGAAAACTAAAAATGCTTTTAGTCCGCATCTCTATGCTAACACTTGAAGAGGCGATTTTCCCTTAGATAGGCCAGCTGTTTTATATTATAAAAATTCATAAAATATTTTAGGTTTATGGTTAATTTAAGGTTTAAATACTTTGTGGCTGTGCCAGCTAGTGACCACTCTGCAGAGCTGCCTCCAGAACAAGATTCATGACTTAAAACGCTAACCTGCTTCTCCGACTGCTGACCCCAGAATAGTGCAGCCATGGGGCCAGATAAAGCTCACCTGCTGAGGGATTGATAGCACACAGAGAGAGGAGATGGTGGAGAGGTGGGCTGGGAGGAACCAGCTGGGAGCCACACTTAAACACTCAAACCACAGGACAAACAAAAAAAGAGACTATCACATAGCTGACTATGCCACCATCCTTTCCTTGTCTCTCTGTGATCTATCTTTCTATCTCCATATAATCCTAGTAGTTGTTTAAAATAGAAAACAGCCATACATTTGGTGAAACTGTGAGAAGATTATGTGCTATATCCTCTTTTATGAGCTGCAAGAAAGATTGTTCAGATATATTGAAAATAATTACATCTGGAATTGGGATCTATTCTGCTCTAGGGGAACATATTTTAGTTTTTTAGTTTTGCGAGAGGAATGCATTTGTGCTCTGCAGCAGTAGATTTCCCACGGTGTTGTGTTGAGTAGAATAACCTGCCTTTTGATCTGGAAAAAGATTGAGACTTGCAGTTTTTGCTATTGTTGCTATGTGCCGTATATATCTGGTAAATATTGGGTATAAACCTTTAGTAATATGCTGTGTGTCCGCATGCTGGTATATAGTGTATATGTAAATACAGGGAGCTCTTTGGTTCACTGAGTGTACTGTAAGTACTCATACTGTACCCTTAAATACCTGGTGGAGAGCAATGCACGCATATCAGCAAGCTGTTTCTCTTTCCGCCCTGCTTTCGCTGAATGTTTTGGACACGCATCAGCTGCTCTCCTCTGGTTGTTTCTTTAATAATCATTTTTAATGAGCTCGTCTCTCAGCTATTCCCTTTTGCAAGCAGCTCAATTAATGCCTCGTTCCATATCTCCACATCTCGAGTACTGAAACCCCCCCTGGGTCCGCCTCCCTACCACCCAGCCCAAAGACTTTCCTCTGAGTCGGAGACGGATATTTTGTTGATTTTCAAATTAATTCCAGTCTTGTGTGGAGTCTCCCAGGTGAGGCTGTACTAGGAGAGAGAACTTTAAAAGCACTATAAACATCCTGCTAGCTGTAGTGATGTGCTGAGAGACCAGACACACTCTCTCTGAGGTTTAATCTGAACATTCACCAGAAACCAGGATGCCAGTCAGGACCTACTGTAAATAATAGAAACACTGGGTAAGGTCACTGTCTCTGTGTGTGTGTGTGTGTGTGTGTGCATGTGCGTGCGCGCGCGTGCGTGTGCGTGCGTGTGTGTGTGTGTGTGTGTGTGTGTGTGTGTGTGTGTGTGTGTGTGCGTGTGTGTGTGTGTGTGGAGAGAGGGCCAACTCAATCAGCTCCTGATATATGCCCTGCCTCATCTCTGTGCCCAGGGTCATGGCTGGACTTCATCGCCAGGGATGAGCTCAAAGGCAGAGGGACCCTTCAGTGCAGTGCATTAGTTTCCAAAGTGGTGTAAAATTAGACCAACTTGTAAAACATTCATCCACATATCCAGAGAGCATGTTATTTTCTGTCTATATATCATCCTGTAATTGATTACATGTAAGAGTGTTGGTCGATGAAAGTCTTAAACAGCATTTATCTGTAGTCAGATCCTTGTCAACTATACGCTCCCCAGCAGGTAGCCATGTCAGATTAAACAGACACTACCTGGGTCTGGCTCTCTGTGAGAAGGAGTGTGCACAACTGTCATAGCACCAGTACTGTGTGTGCGTGTGTGTGTGTGTGTGTGTGTGTGTGTGTGTGTGTGTGTGTGTGTGTGTGTGTGTGTGTGTGTGTGTGTGTGTGTGTGTGTGTGTGTGTGTGTGTGTGTGTGTGTGTGTGTGTGTGTGTGTGTGTGTGTGTGTGTGTGTGTGTGTGTAGTCTCAAACAGCAGCAATCTGGGCTCAGTGGGGAGTCACCTGTGGGCAGAGATTGACAGGTGTGGTGTGTGTGTGTGTGTGTGTCTCCTGTGTGCCCCTCCTCTCCTTCCCTCTCTACCTGCATTGCAGCAAAAGATGCATCCAGCACATAGCATCTACAGTAAGCCCACCATAGACTTCATAGCATGGCATAATGCACAATATAATAACAATACACAAACAGCATAGTAAAGGCCACAAACAGTATAATCGAACTGTAAATCATACAGATTTATATAGAATATGAAATATTCAGTATAGCTCATTTAGAGCCAATATTTGTTTTGTCCCTTAACTCCTAAGAGTCTACGCCGAGGGAGGGGGTTCTACTAAGATAACATATGGAATGGTTTTAAGATGGTCATATTGTCACGTTCCTGACCTGTTTTCTGTTGTTTGGTTGTGTTTATTGGTCAGGGCGTGGGTTTTGGGTGGGCAGTCTATGTTTTCTGTTTCTATGTTGGTTTTGGGTTGCCTGGTATGGCTCTTAATTAGAGGCAGGTGTTTTGCGTTTTCCTCTAATTGAGAGTCATATTAAGGTAGGTTGTTCTCACTGTTTGTTTGTGGGTGATTGTCCTGTGTCAGTGTCTGTATGTTACGCCACACGGGACTGTTCCGGTTTTTGTTAGTTCGTTCGTTTTATGTAGTCTGTTTTCCTGGTTCATGCGTTCTTCACATTGTATGTAAGTTCGTGTCCAGGTCTGTCTACATTCGTTTATTTGTTTTGTAATTATTCAAGTGTTCGTCGTGTTCTTCTGTTTTTGTTTATTAAATCATTATGTATTCACAACCCGCTGCATTTTGGTCAAATCCCTGCTACTCCTCTTCGGATGAGAAGGAGGAAGCCCGTTACACATATCATGGATCATTTAGATATTTGATTATGAATTTTAGGATTCTGTAGGTATCAAAAACGAAACATCAAAAAAATATTTAATTAAACATAGAATTTGGCATTGCTGCTATTAGCCAATAGAAACACATTGAATAACACATTCATACATGGCAAAACAGACAGTCAAAAATAAATCAAAAGGAAGTATGGTTTGAGGTGTCTGAAATGCATCTGATGTTCTCCTGAGTGGTGCAGCGGTCTAAGGCACCGCAGTGCTGGAGGCATCACTACAGACCTGGGTTTGATCCCAGGCTGTGTCACAGCCGGCTGTGATCGGGAGACCCATGAGGCGGCACACAATTGGCTCAGCGTCGTCCGGGTTAGGAGAGGGTTTATGGATTGCCCTCTTCAATTCAAACCACCGGTTTTCAATGGGGTTCATGTCCGGAGACTGACATGTCCATTGCAAAATGTTGAGTGCTTGGGGCTATTGTCTTGCTGGAAGAGCCATTTTCAGCCAAGTGTCAGCCTCCTGGCAGAGGCAACAAGGTTCTGTCCATCTCTGTCTCCACACTTGAAACGCATTGAACATCTTTGGTTTGAATTAAAGAGCACAGTCAAAGGATATCAAGGATCTGGAAAGATTCTGTATGGAGGAATGGTCATGATCCCTCCCAATGTGTTCTACAATCTGATTAAACATTTTAGAAAAAGGCTTGGTGTCGTTATCCTTGCAGGAGGAGGGTGCTGGAATACTGAAAAGAGAGGTACCAATAATTTTGACCCTTGTCTTTTTTAGATTTATTTTAATGACTTGCTACACAACATCTCTTTCTCTGTGCAATTGCATTAGTACAAAATAATCACATTTTCAAAAAATGATGAGCATGCAAAATAGCTCAGTATTTGTATTATTTTACTTTTTTGCTAACCTTTCTCGCCAATGACTTTGGAGGTGACTGTAGATGTACTTCTCTCCTGCATCTCTGTAGTACAATCCACAACCAGTTGAGCAGGAAGCAACCCATGCATCTACTGTACAATGCCACTGCATGTTATCTGTTAGAGTATGGAAACAGGCTATGCCCCACTGGGCACACACCAACATGGAATAGACCTTGAATTGACGTCTGTGCCATGTGGGGTAGGATGCCAGGGTGATCTGAGCTGCAGACGTGGCGTTCCCCAGTCCCCTACTGAGCCAGTGATACCGGCAGGAGATAACAGGATCCATCACAGATAACAGGCAGGGGAGAGAGGGTCCTTTTGTGCTGTCTCTAGTTCAGTTTCCATGGACAAGGGATGTGTAACCTGCACCAGATAACACTGAGATACAGCAGCAGTTCTACGGCTCCGCTGGCCACGGCTACCCTAGGGCAAGAGATATGATAGTGGAGCATGCAAACAAGTAAGAGCTGCATCCTCTGTCCCCCCATTCCAGGGGAGGGGATGTAGTAAGAGAGGGAAATATTGGCCTCTCTATGAAACAACCTCTTGTGGGTCTTCTACACCACTCACTGTGGGAGAGCAGTAATGGCTCAGAGGTTCAACTTTTTTGAGGAAAGGTTTCCCTTCTCCGTCTAGAGGAGAGAACACCATTAAAGGTCGCATAACGTTTGTCCATAGATCATGAAAGAACTCAATCCAAACTATTGATCTATCCAACACCGATCATATTTATTTAACTTAGTGACTGACAACATTGAGATGGTGATCCTTTATTTGTTAGAGGACAACAGCAAAGGTACTGTCATGTGCTTGATCAAATGTAATGTCAGTAGTTTAATGCATGATGACATGACAAGTAACAACAAACTACTTGTTCTTTCAGACAGGCCAGGCACCTTTATATCCGTTTGTTGTGTCAGGTTGCAAGAAACGTCATTTATTTGAGGTTTCTTTTGTTGCTTTTGTGATTACAACAGTTACAGGTGGCTACATTCCGATGTCTTTCAAGGCTCCCTATTTGAGTAGTGTGTGGTGTCTGAGAATGTCGAAGAACTTTTGTTTTGCATGTCTGCGTGCCTTATTTGCGTACATTTTTGCACTTTTCTTCAGTCTCAGGCTTTGCAGAGCCAAATTCCAGATCATCTAGTCACTCCTGTTGTTGCGACCTTTGTCCTCCATGTCTTTACATTTCATCAGTACAGTACCAGTCAAAAGTTTGGACACACCTACTCATTCAAGAGTTTTTCTTTATTTTTACCATTTTTTACATTGTAGAATAATAGCGAAGACATCAAAACCATGAAATACCACATATGGAATCATGTAGTAACCAAAAAAGTATTAAACAAATCAAAATATATAATATATTTGAGATTCTTCAAAGTAGCCACCCTTTGCCTTGATGACAGCTTTGCACACGCTTGGCATTCTCTCAACCAGCTTCACCTGGAATGCTTTTCCAACAGTCTTGAAGGAGTTACCTTGACATGCTGAGCACTTGTTGGCTGCTTTTCCTTCACTCTGCACTCCAACTCATCCCAAACCTCCTCAATTGCGCTGAGGTCAGGTGATTGTGGAGGCCAGGTCATCTGATGCAGCACTTCATCACTCTCCTTCTTGGTCAAGTAGCCCTTACACACCCTGGAGGTGTGTTTGGTGTCCTGTTGAAAAACAAATGATAGCCCCACTAAGCGCAAACCAGATGGGATGGCGTATCGCTGCAGAATGCTATGGTAGCCATGCTGGTTAAGTGTGCCTTGAATTTTAAATAAATCACTGACAGTGTCACCAGCAAAACACCCCCACACATCACACCTCCTCCATGCTTCACGGTGGGAACCACACATGTGGACATCATCCGTTCACCAACTCTGCATCTCACAAAGACACGGCGGTTGGAACCAAAAATCTCAAATTTGGACTCATCAGACCAAAGGACAGATTTCCACCATTTTAATGTCCATAGTGAGTGTTTCTTGGCCCAAGCAAGTCTCTTCTTATTATTGGTGTCCTTTAGTAGTTATATATTTGCAGCAATTTGACCATGACGGCCTGATTCACACAGTCTCCTCTGAACAGTTGATGTTGAGATGTGTCTGTTGCTTGACCTCTGTGAGCATTTATTTGGGCTGCAATTTCTGAGGCTGGTAACTCTAATGAACTTATCCTCTGCAGCAGAGGTAACTCTGGGTCTTCCTTTCCTGTGGCGGTCCTCATGAGAGACAGTTTCATCATAGCGCATGATGGTTTTTGCCACTGCATTTGAAGAAATTTTCAACATTTTTGACCTTTTCTGGATTGGTTGACCTTCATGTCTTAAATGATGGACTGGCATTTCTCCTTGCTTATTTGAGTTGTTCTTGCCATAATATGGACTTTTACCATACAGGGCTTTCTTCTGTTTACCACCCCTACCTTGTCACAACACAACTGATTGGCTCAAATGCATTAAGAAGGAAAGAAATTCCACAAATTAACTTTTAACATGGCACAGCTGTTAATTGTAATGCATTCCCGGTACATGATTCCATATGTGTTATTTCATAGTTTTGATGTCTTCACTATTATTCTAAAATGTAGAAAATAGTAAAAATAAAGAAAAACCCTGGAATGTGTCCAAACGTTTGACTGGTACTGTATATAGTTGTATAAGATGGCTCCTACCCCCACTGCACTTTTTCTGAAAACCAACAATGAACATGGTCTTTTCTGCTCTCAGGGCCGCTTACAAGAGGCCCTCATTTATTATTTCCATCATCCCCAAGGTCACAAATATGGAGCAATTTCAGTGCCGACAGAAGTTATACTTGAATTCCATCATTTTTTATTTGTATTAGGATTTTGAATTTGAAATTCACAAATTGAATAATTGAATTCATAAATTGAACTTGTATTTCATGATTTTAAATTGAATTGAGTGAATATTGCATTTCGTTTTAAAATTCAGGTCCCATTAGGAACCTGCCATGTTCCATCTCTCCTACATCTGATGTGAGTGCAGTGTGCTGTTTTCTCTTTTTTCTCCCGTTTTCCTTGTTTCCTCACTTCATTATTCCATTGCAGGGTTTCGATGACAAGGAGAGTGCAAGGAAGCATGATCTCTGGGTTTGACCTTCTGGAGAGCAGCACATCTTTTTGTCTCTCGTTCCCTCCTTCCCTCTCCCTCTCCTACACCTCTCGCACCACACTAAGTGATGGAGATACGGCTTCATTGAAAGTGACGCCTTAAACATCTAGAAAAAGGTTACAGTCGCTGACTCCATGACACAGGTTTATTATTTATCCCTGGGTTCCCTGCAGTGCTGGGCACACCTAATTACAGAAATTAGGGATTCTTATAAATCCAGCGGGCTACACACACACACACACACACACACACACACACACACACACACACACACACACACACACACACACACACACACACACACACACACACACACACACACACACACACACACACACACACACACACACACACACACAGCTCGCTGGTTACTTTCTAAATGTAATCCGTGACAGTAACTAGTTACCTGTCCAACATTTAAATCAGTAACATGACTTTTGGAATACCTAAACGCAGTAGCGTAATCTGATTAGTTTCAGTAACGTTTGGATTACTTTCCCCTTAAGAGGCATTTGAAGAAGACAAAAATAATCCATCAAACTAATTTGGTGTGTCATCATAGTGGTCTCTGACTCACTAAGGTTGAACCAACCTACAACCCCGCACACACACAGACACACGAGCACACACGTTGGCAATCACTCACATACGCACATATACAAACACACACACATGCACAAGGCCACTTCCACTCCTAGCAGTATCTTTGAAAGCCAAAGGCATCTCATAAAAATAATGTAACTTTGAAACACAAAAGACAATTTACATCTATAAATAAACATCTGGTCATCATTAATACTGCAGTGGGCTAAATCAGGGTCACATAATGTTACTTAGTTGTCTTAAACAAGTCTACTGTGAAACCAAAGTATACACCTCACACGCATGGTTATGGGCTTTCGTAAAAGAAGACACCTGTACCATGTCAGATATAGAGTTGAAATGGATTACATTTTGAGTTTGCATCCCAATATTACACTTTATATACATCACAGAAGACTGAAATATAACAACACTGTTTGACATAAAAACACCAGATTTTCTGCATTATTGATTCATTATTCATTATGAAAAATATGAATAACATTCCACCCATGAGGCCACTAGGTCATTTGACTGCAGGAAAGGGCTACGTGTTTATATATTACAGGCAGGAAATACGCAGGTTTACAGAATGGAGCAACACTGTGATATAACAAGGTTCTTTACATTCTTAGAAAAAAAGGTGCTATCTAGAACCTAAAAGGGTTCTTTGGATGTCCCGATAGGAGAACCCTTTGAAGAACCTGTTTTGGTTCTGGGTAGAACCCTTTTAGTTCCAGGTTCTTGATATCACTTTTTTTTCTAAGAGCTCGAAGAACCTTGTTATATCAGTGTTGCTCCTTTCTGTAAACCTGTGTATGGTGGGGACAGTCAAAGAACCATGTTATATCAGTGTTGCTCCTTCCTGTAAACCTGTGTATGGTGGGGACAGTCAAAGAACCATGTTATATCAGTGTTGCTCCTTCCTGTAAACCTGTGTATGGTGGGGACAGTCGAAGAACCATGTTATATCAGTGTTGCTCCTTTCTGTAAACCTGTGTATGGTGGGGACAGTCAAAGAACCATGTTATATCAGTGTTGCTCCTTCCTGTAAACCTGTGTATGGTGGGGACAGTCGAAGAACCATGTTATATCAGTGTTGCTCCTTCCTGTAAACCTGTGTATGGTGGGGACAGTCGAAGAACCATGTTATATCAGTGTTACTCCTTTCTGTAAACCTGTGTATGGTGGGGACAGTCGAAGAACCATGTTATATCAGTGTTACTCCTTTCTGTAAACCTGTGTATGGTGGGGACAGTCAAAGAACCTTGTTATATCAGTGTTACTCCTTCCTGTAAACCTGTGTATGGTGGGGACAGTCAAAGAACCCTTTGGGACCTTTTTTTCTTAGAGTGTAGATATTAGTTACATCCCAAATGGCCTGACTAAAAATAGCTATTATCTGTATCATTTATCTTTTATTGCGTTGGATTTTGGACTTGGATTGTATTGCCTTGCCTATCGCTGACATGGATATTATTGCTCTCATCTTATTAAGAGGGAGGCTCTGAGTCTGTCTTTGTCCTTTAGATAGAAGCTGTGTTGTATTTATCTGCCCCTCCCCGCTATATCGTCTTGAATGTGTACTCTTCTGTGACAGATATCATATCAGATTCCTGTTTGATTGACAGGGCTCTTCAACTGCCTCTCACAAAGACGGCTGCTCAATATCTGTGATGCATATGTGTGTGTGTGTGTGTGTGTGTGTGTGTGTGTGTGTGTGTGTGTGTGTGTGTGTGTGTGTGTGTGTGTGTGTGTGTGTGTGTGTGTGTGTGTTTGTGTGTGTGTGTGTGTGTGTGTGTGTCTGCGTGTGTGTGTGTACACATTTTCACCAAAATAAAAATATTATTTATGAGAAAAGTGCAGCTCAGTCTTTTTCTGTAGGGCGCTCCCTTTAAAGTCTATATGTTTTTCTAATTTTAAATTGTGATATCTTGTCTTCTATTATTTTCCCCCTCTGACAGCCTGTCAATTTGGTTAAATTGGAATGTGTGCTCTTTTATGAGCTGTCAGAGGCACTAACAGTGAAGCGCGGTGAGCTCCTTTGGTCCTGTTTTAACCGTAATGAGACGCATTGCTAGGGCTTTGAGTTTGCTCTGTCAGTATGATCTCTTTTATGACTGCCTATCAATATCATTGAACGTACAGGTTACTGCCAAAATAAAGGAAACACCAACATAAAGTGTCTTAATAGGGTGTTAATAGGGTGCAACACCACGAGCCACCAGAACAACATTTTTCCCTCATCAATCTAGACACAATACCCCATAATGACAAGGCAAAAACAGGATTTTTCTACAACTTGATTGGAGTCCACCTGTGGTAAACTCAATTGATTGGACATAATTTTGAAAGGCACATACCTGTCTATATAAGATCCCACAGTTGACAGTGCATGTCAGAGCAAAAAGCAAGCCATGAGGTCGGAGGAATTGTTCGTAGAGCTCCGAGACAGGATTGTGTTGAGGCACAGATCTGGGGATGGGTACCAAAACATTTCTGCAGCATTGAATGTCCCCAGGAACACAGTGGCCTTCATCATTCTTAAATGGAAGAAGTTTGGAACCACTAAGACTCTTCCTAGAGCTGGCCGCCCGGCCAAACTGAGCAATCAGGGGAGAAGGGCCTTGGTTAGGGAGGGGACCAAGAACCCGATGGTCATGCTGACAGAGCTCCAAGAGTTCCTCTGTGGAGATGGGAGAACCTTCCAAAAGGACAACCATCTCTGCAGCACTCCACCAATCAGGCCTTTATGGTAGAGTGGCCAGACGGAAGCCACTCCTCAGTAAAAGGCACATGACAGCCGCTTGGAGTTTGTCAAAATCACACCTAAAGGACTCACAGACCATGAGAAACAAGATTCTCTGGTCTGATGAAAGCACGATTTAACTATTTGGCCTGAATGCCAAGCGTCACATCTGGAGGAAACCTGGCACCATCCCTACAGTGATTCATGGTGGTGGCAGCATCATGGTTTGGGGATGTTTTTCAGTGGCAGAGAGATCCTTGATGAAAACATGCTCCGGAGTGCTCAGGACCTCAGACTGGGGGCGAAGGTTCACCTTCCAATAGGACAATGACCCTAAGCACACAGCCAAGACAACGCAGGAGTGGCTTCGGGACAAGTCTCTGAATGTCCTTGAGTGGCCCAGCCAGAGCCCGGACTTGAACCCAAGTGAACATCTCTGGAGAGACCTGAAAATAGCTGTGCAGCGACGCTCCTCATCCAACTTGACAGAGCTTGAGAGGATCTGCAGAGAAGAATGGGAGAAACTCCACAAATAAAGGTTTTGCCAAGCTTGTATCGCCATACCCAAGAAGACTTGAGGCTGTAATCTCTGCCAAAGGTGCTTCAACAAAGTACTGAGTAAAGGGTCTGAATACTTATGTCAATGTGATATTTCAGTTTTTTATTTTTAATAAATGTGAAAAAATGTATACAAACCTGTTTTTGCTTTGCCATTATGGCGTATTGTAATTTAACAAAATGTGGAAAAAGTTAAAGGGTCTGAATACTTTCCAAATGCACTGTACTGAAGTGTTTCCTTTATTTTGGCAGTTACTTGTGGTAGAGCATGCAGCCACCTTCCCCCTATCCTGGTTTAGTGCCACACTCTTTCTCCCAGCCATGTGATCATGCAATTATTATGCCTAATGGATGGCAATTTATGGTGGCGGGGTGCTAACATTTTTATAACTGACTTCAGATCTGGCAGATCCGTACGGTGGTGGTGGTGGGAAGACAGATGCTGCAACTCATTGTGTCATGTTGCAGCTCCTGCCAATGATGACTTGGAATCCTTCCTGCACCTGTGTGGAATGTTCTTAAGTACAGGCTAGAATAGGAGAGTTCTATGCTGCTCTGTCTGGCCATTCACCTCCATAGTCCGTCTCTAGGCCACCTCTCAAAGTAGCTGAGTGATTTCTATTGCCCTGTATGTATTATAAAGCTGTTTATTCTCTTCTGTCAATGTTGTTTGGTAATAAGTACTGAAGGAGGCAAAAAAGGGAAGAGGTTGGGATACAATAGTAACGTTGAGAGTCAAATCCACTCAAGATTACATTAGTATGATAATATTGACCGTCATCCTATATCTACAAAGGTCTGTACTTTTCACTCTATCCAACACTCTTGTCTGTAACGCTGTACCGTGGGGTTACCGTATGGAGCATCTCACAATGCATATTCCATTTATATTGAGGAGTACCACACCATACACCATAGTGTTAGGATATGTGGGTTCTATTCCAATGGCAAAGCTTCTAATTAGCCACGTCTGCAGAGTCAACCATTCATCATTGACTTAATTTACAATTACGCAGTCAATTAAACCGCCACAATTGCTTATTTGTTTCCATCGGTGTTTGTTTATAAAGGTGAGTATGTGTATGTGTGAGTTTGTCTGTGTGTGACTCTGTGTATGTCTGAGTGTGTGTGTGTGTACACTGTATGTGCATGTTTGACCGTGTTCATTAAGTGCTTCCTTCCCCACATCTGCTCTGCTCTATTTGATATCATGTCCAAAACATGGCTGAACAGCTTTGAGCTAGAACTGGTTGTAGTGATTGTAATATCCGACACAAAATACATTGTTTTCCATCCCACAATCTGTGTTCCTTCTCCTTCGGCTTCCATCTTCTAAATACAATATAGCTTTTAATAAAAAAACGTATTGCTTATGAACCGCAAAGCCATAATGTAATTTACCCTCAGTCACTGACTTCATTAGTATTGACTGTATCAGGCCTATGATGTCACAGGTGCTTGCTGACCAATCCCCAGCTGGTCTCTGGGGAGGAGACATACAGTACACGGAGGTTTAGGATGGAGGTCAGGGATACGGTGTCAGGAGACATAACTTCATAATAAACATGCTGGGGCCACAACACCCCATGGAGGTCTAGTCTGCTGGCTGTTGTTACAACAGTACACCTTGCAGTGTTGTGCTGATCGAGGGGGTGATCTGAAGTGAGGGCACACTGCTGCCTCACTTGTTTTTCCCTGTCAGTTAGCTGTAAACCAGGGTGACTGCAGCGCTGCAGGTGTGGGACAGGAGCAGACACCAGCCTGGAGACTGCCAGCTGAGAGAGAAAACAGCCTGACCCAGTATCAGAGCAGCACTGCTCCAAGCACAGGTTATAGACTAACACGGGTGGCCTGCCACAACGACACACCACAGAGTGGACAAAGGGAAACACCTAATTGAGTTTCAGTCATTTGGTACACCTATCTCTCTTTGTCTTTAACTACATCACCTCTCTTCTATATATGTGTGGAACAGGCTGATATTGAGTTTTTCACACATCTTAATCAACAGATGTTCAGGTGACTGAAAGTTGTTAATTGAACGTTTTTCAAAATATCTGTGGAAATCAGACGTGGAAGACACCGGTCGAGAATCATTTGCTTTGATCTGTCAGCTGTGTGTGTGTGTGTGTGTGTGCGTGTGTGTGTGTGTGTGTGCGTGTGCGAAGAGAAACTGAGTGTACAAAACATTAAGAACACCTTCTAAATATTGAGTTGCACCCCCTTTTGCCCTCAGAACAGCCTCAATTCATCAGGACATGACTACATGTAGAAAGCATTCCAGAGGGATGCTGGACCATGTTGACTCCAATGCTTCCAACAGTTGTGTCAAGTTGGCTGGTTGTGGATCGTTACTCCGAATAGCTCGTTTCATCTCATCCCACAGATGTTCATTTGGATTGAGATCTAGCAACTGGGCAGGCCACTGCAGTAAGGTAAGGCCACTGCAGAATTCACTATCATATTCGGGGAACCATGCCTGGAAAATCCTAGCTTTGTGACATGGAGCATTATCCTGCTGAAAAAATCTATTCACAGATGGATACACTGCTGCCATGGAGGGAGGCACCTGATTGGCAATGATATTCCGATATCCTGTGGCATTCAAACGTTGCTCCACTTTTATCAAGGGGCCCAATGTGTGCCATGAAACGCACCCCACACCATCACACCACCAGCCTGTAATGTTGACACGCGGCATGATGGATGCATGTACTCATGTGGTTTTCTCCATACCCTAGGCCTCCCTCCCATCAGCGTGAAACAACAGGG
>NC_074673.1:38048437-38210937 GCF_029448725.1 Salvelinus fontinalis | reverse complement strand
TACAGGTACAGTGATGAGTAAGCTGCTTAAAGTTAGAGAGGGAGATATAAGACTCCAGCTTCAGAGATTTTTACAATTCGTTCCAGTCATTGGCAGCAGAGAACTGGAAGGAAAGGCGACCAAAGGAAGTGTTGGCTTTGGGGATGACCAGTGCAATTTACCTGCTGGAGCGTGTGCTACGGATGGGTGCTGCTATGGTGACCAGTGAGCTGAGATAAGGCGGGGCTTTACCTAGCAAAGACTTATAGATGACCTGGAGCCAGTGGGTTTGGCGACGGATATGTTGTGAGGGCCAACTCTGTGTTGTTGTTTTTGTCGCACTGCTTTGCTTTATCTTGGCCAGGTCACAGTTGTAAATGAGAACTTGTTCTCAACTGGCCTACCTGGTTAAATAAAGGTGAAATAAAATACAAACATTTTTATTTGAGCTGTTCTTGCCATAATATGGACTTGATATTTTACCAAATAGGGCTATCTTTTGTATACCACCCCTACCTTGTTACAACACAACTGATTGGCTCAAACGCATTAAGAATGAAAGAAATTCCACAAATGAACTTTTATCCAGGCACACCTGTTAATTGTAATGCATTCCAGGTGACTACCTCATGAAGCTGGTTGAGAGAATGCCAAGAGTGTGCAAAATTGTCATCAAGGCAAAGGGTGGCTACTTTGAAGAATCTCAAATATAAAATATATTTTGATTTGTTTAACACTTTTTTGGGCTACTACATGATTCCATATGTGTTATTTCATAGTTTGATGTCTTCACTATTATTCTACAAGGTAGAAAATAGTAAAATAAAGAAAAACCCTTTAATGAGTAGGTGTGTCCAAACTTTTGACTGGTACTGTACATACAGACCACAAACAGAGATGAGATAAGAGCTCCAGTATTTTATCTTTTGCCATGAAACAATAGAGAGATTTGAATATTCCCTTGTTGGAAGGCTGCAGCTCAAGAGAGAGGCATTACCTTCCTTTTTCCCTGCAGATGACAATGGAATAATTATTATCACTCAAACAATAATGTGTATTTTTCCCACCTAGTTGTAGCTGCAGGCTGATAATATACTCTACTGGTATAAACTCATTTGAATATTTATTTGGCAGGAAATCGCATTACAGGCTATTAAAAAGTAATTATTTGTACATAAATTCCCTGTGAGTTTGTGGTGAATCCTGGCAGATGCGATGTATTGGCTCGATACAAAAGCAGTTTTGAGACGAGGCTTGCCATGTCGTGTTTATTAAAAAAGCAGGCAGCTCCTTTATCATCGCAGAGCAACTCTGTGTCACAAGGCACATTTTTTATGGCACATGCTAATGTAATTACCACTAGCTGCCTTAGCACTGTTGTTTGGAAGGAGAGAGAGAGATCATAATAAGACTTATAAATGTTGTTTCATTAAACATCAGGCAACGCCTTCCCTCGTCCTCAACACTGGGTCCTCATCGTTGCTTTCCCTTGCTCTCTCAACAGTTCCCCTAACCAGGGCTCACTCTATTTCAATTAGTCAATGATGAATTGAAATTCACTTTATGAATTGACAATGACCAGATAATTAACTTCCTGAATTGCCCCTACTCAGCCTGGTGCGATAAAAAGGAGTTCATTGTTTTCTGGTATTTCAATGTGTGCCTCACCCCTGGAGGAACAACATTTAACCGTCAGGAACACCACTGTAGCTGTTGTGCAGCATTTCAGTAGAGAGTTCCCCCTCCTCTGCCTCTCTGTGGGATCCTGTCAAAGCCACTGCGTAGGCTCTATTCTCACATTATTGTTAAGCCAGTTTCTCAACAGATCATTCAAAATGTCTACCACAATGAGGTGTCCTGTTGAGCGGTCTATGACAACCGGACAGGTCTGGTTCACAGGACTTTACATGTGTTGAAGCTGTTTTGCAGGTGTTTGTTTTAATTGTGTTTTGAATTGATGGTTTATTTTTTGCCTTGCTGTGAAAATGTCTCTATTTTGCATCCTGATGCTGCTGCTGTTGTGATAGTGTCTCAGTAGGTGGGCAGAGGAGGCAGAGGAGGCAGGTTATTAGGGATTCATTTGGGTGGAGATAAATAAAGATCATTAATAGTTAATGTGTGGACTGAGCTGGCTGGCACAATGAGCTGGCAATGGGCAGAGATTCAGGGGCGATGTGCCGGCAGTTTTGGGCTATTTGGCAGGAGGCTTTACTTCAACACTGTGAGAATGATAATAGAATGATAATAACAGAGGTCAGGTTTGAGTCTGTGATGTGGAGCGAACCGGAGCCTCTTTGGTCTGGAGGGACGTGCCTGGCACCAGGGTTGAGTTTAGAAGCTCTGTACTGGTCCCTTTGTCCTTGACATCTCAGAATCATGGAGTCATTTGAATTTGGCAGGGTTCCCCACAAATGACCTGATCCTGTCCATGGTATTGTCTGTGTGTCTGTCTTGCCTAGCTAGTTGATTCCCAGGCTGATGCTACTGTGTAGGATTGTGCTGGTGTGAATCTGATAGTCAGTATCCAGTTCCTCAGGCAGGTCTTCCAGTCTGGATGTTTACATAGATGAAAGAGAAACAAATCTGTCTATACCTAATATTTTGCACATGTTTGTGAGAAAGTAAGTGCATTTGGATTCAGGAAAGCGATAGGATAATAGGTTGTCTTGTTGTCCCGGATTTTACCATCATTATATATCCTCATGATTGCACTTCTGATAGTTTAATATTTACTATGCTGTGGTCTGCTGATGAGACATAATGTCATATAGACTTCTGTGTTGTAGAGAGAATGTGTCATTTCCCACACTCCAACGTAAGTCTTGTTGGTTCTCATCAGGGTCATTTTGGGGGAAGAACCCTACTCACCCTGACTATACTCAGATTTGAGGATCCCAGCTGGTACTGTAAAACACACCCTGTGTGTGTAGTGTCTCCACAGAGCTCTGGATGTGCCACCTGGTCCACGTCCGGGTGCCCTCCACTGCCCAGCATGTCACTGCACTGGGGGCATCTCTCACTGCATGAGGCAGGTGGGGACAGTAATAATAACAATAATGATTATTATTACAGGCCCAGAAGGCCTTGGGGTTGTGAAGGGACCAGAAGGGCTCTTCCTCAGTGTCCAGCAGCCCTTTGGGGATGTAAACACTGCACCGTGGCACCTGGCAGGCTGGATGTTTATTTATGTTTCCTTTTAATAAAACCTGCTGTTATTTTTACTGAGGGGTATGTGCAGTGGCATTTGTAGTGGGGGGGGGGGGGGGGGGGGGGGGTGAACAGCATCTGTAGCTATCAGATATCAATAGACCTGGTGTTCTCCTTGTGTGATGAGTCCTTCATGTCATTGCATCGACTCCCTCAGCTGGATATGGTTTAACTCTCTGTTGAACTGATGCTTGTCTTATCTAATACATTGTGTTAAATACGGATGATTTTACCCCTTACTAACATAGTTACAAAGATACTCAACACTTCCACTCCCATGCAGAACATTTTTATTGGTAATTTAGCGCTTGACATATGCGTGGTCCAATCCGTGGCCAGCAGTCTATTTATAAATGCTCTGATTGGCCTCTGGCAGGCTGGTGTACGTCTGCCTCTGACCTTCAGGGATGATGAGAGAGCAGGGTGGCAGGAAGGGGCATGGACCAGGGAGGTCACCCCAGCGGGTGGGGGCACGCAGAGGGGCAGAAAACAACACTCTACCCCTCTCTACCCCACTCCGTCCACCCCTCCTCTCCTATCCTCTCCTCCTGACTCCACTCTGCACCACTTCCAATTACTCAGGCTCTTTGGATGTTTTGAGGGCCGCTGAATCACGCAGAGACTACGGGGAGTGCTGACATTTAAAAGAGCAGATGAATCGCAATTAACATGCTTTGCAAAACAATTAGAACACACTCGGTACACAGCTGATCACACACTGGCCTCGCAGTGTGTTCCCAAACTGACCGTGCCCAGAGCACAGCCCGCAGCAGCTCCAACCTCGCATGTTCTTTATTAATCCCTCTTACTTTATTTGCCTGGGGTACACTGAGATGGTTCCAGATATTTTGTATGATTATGCAAGTATAGGGCCTCCCGAGTGGCACAGCGGTCTAAGGCACTGCATCACAGTGCTAGAGGCATCACTATAGATCCGGGTTCGATCCCAGGCTGTGTCGCAGCCGGCCTCGCCCGGGAGAGCCATGAGGCGGTGCACAATTGTCCTAGCATCGTCCGGGTTAGGGGAAGATTTGGCCGGCCGGGATGTCCTTGTCCCGTCAGACACTAGCGACTCCTTGTGGCGGGCCGGGCGCATGCACGCTAACTTTGGTCGCACGTTGTACGGTGTTTCCTCCAACACATTGGCTTCCGGGTTAAGCGAGCAGTGTGTCAAGAAGCCTCGGCAGGGTCGTGTTTCGGAGGACACATGGCTCTCGACCTTCGCCTCTCCCGAGTCCTTTTGGAGTTGCAGCAATGGGGCAAGACAGTAACTGACAATTTGATATCACAAAATTTCAATAAAATAAAATAAAATGTAAGTACATTACCTCATTGCATACAGTATGTGTATGGAGTTTTAATAAGTAATCTATGGTGTGAGTTTTAAAAAGTCATCTATGGTGTGAGTTTTAATAAGTCATCTATGGGGTGAGTTTTAATAAGTCATCTATGGGGTGAGTTTTAATAAGTCATCTATGGTGTGTGAGGAACTCCATGCTGGGTGTATGAAGCCTGCCAGTGGCAGAGCTTGCTGGAGAAGTTGGAAGGTTAAAACTAAATTCATATCTAACAGGGTGACATTCCTGCTCTGATGAGATGTACAATTTTTTTATTCCGCCCCCAGTGGTTTTTAGAACGAGTAGCAATGTTGTGATTCCCTGTGCGGTGGATCGTGATCGTCCTGAATTTGAAGTGATGGAGTTGAATTTGATTTTGGGAAAATTCTCACTCAGCTGTTAACCCTCTTTTGCCTCTTTGCACAAAGTCCATGCTCTACCTTCCATCTGCGTAAATATATTAACCAGCTCTCTGGTCTTGGCCACACTAATTAGAACTTCTTAAGGATAGGGTCTAGTTTCCTGAATTTCCGCCTGACTGACGTGCCCAAAGTAAATAGCATGTTACTCAGGCTCAGAAGCCAGGATATGCATATAATTGGCAGCATTGGATAGAAAACACTTTGACGTTTCTAAAACTGTTAAAATAATGCCTGAGACAATACCTGAGACAATAGAATTAAAATGGCAGGCAAATATCCGAAGAAAAACCAATCAGATTTTTTTTGTTTTGTTCCCAGGCTCTTATAATGGAAAGCTATAGGTCCTATGTAATTCCGTCTCCCAGACTGCAATTCCTATGGCTTCCACTAGATGTTAACAGTCTTTATTCAAGGTTTCAGGCTTGTTTTTTGAAAAACAAGTAGTTTATTTACATTTTAGAGTACCTGAGGATTAAATAGAAACGTTGTTTGACTTGTTTGGACGAAGTTTAGCGGTAGCTTTTTGGACTCCTTTGTCTGCATGTTGAATGAGTGGATTACTGAAATCTATGGCGCCAACTAAACCGACTTTTTGGGATATAAAGAAGGATTTTATTCAACAAAACGACCATTCATGTTGTAGCTGGGACCCTTGGGATTGCAAACAGAGGAAGATCTTCAAAAGTAAGTGATTTATTTAATCGCTATTTGTGATTTTATGAAGCCTGTGCTGGTTGAAAAACATGTTGATGTGGGGCGCCGTCCTCAGACAAATCGATGGTATGCTTTCGCCGTAAAGCCTATTGTAAATCGGACAACGCAGTTAGATTAACAATAATTTATACTTTTAAATGATATAAGATACTTGTATGTTCATGAATGTTTGATATTACGATTATTTATTTGAATTGTGCGCCCTCCAATTTCACCGGATGTTGTCGTCTAGCGGGATGCCTTTCCCTAATTAACATTCACTGGGTTTGTTTCCTCAGTGTCCTGGTCAGTTTTGTTTTCTTTATATGCCTGTCATCTGTGAGCGTATGTCTCTCTACTCATCTCCCTCCATAAGAAGTGAACAGTAGCAGACAGTGCACTGGCTGAGCCGAGCAGGAGCAATCAGAGTATTCTGTCCTGGTAGAGGAAACACACCTTTGGGAGTGGGACTGGATCTGTGGTGTCACACTAAGCTTGCAAGAATGATAGAATCTGCATAATAGACCCCCCCCCCCCCCCCCTCCCCCACCACCATATCCTCCGGCAGCCCCCCTCTTGGCCCACAGGGCTTTGTGGGTAATATATGGAGGCTCTCAGGAAGCACAAGGCTTTTCTCCTTGTTTATGGGGGAAATAAAGTGCTGTGTAAACTGCTAACATAGCAGTCAAAGAACAGCCTAATGGCCTCTTCGCCTCCATATCTACTGTACTGCATTTCTCTCTCCATCTTTTTTCTCTCCCTCCCTCTCTCCCCTTCTTCTTCTTTTTCAAGGGAGGAGGACTTGCTGCTGAGATCGTTTGCTATTTTCTGCTCATCTCTTGACAAGCTGACAGCAAATTACTGAGGGATGTTTTTGCAGGTAAAAAACCCATCTCAGTGGTCATTTCATTAAAACTCTATCTACAGAGGAAACAAACAGCTGGCTGTCTTCACAGAGACATTATGACTGGGAGAGAAAGAGAGAGAGAGAGAGAGAGAGAGACAGTGTGTGTGGGGGGGTTGTTTACTGGGAGTGTGGTTTGTGTGTGTGTGGGTGGGGGTGTTTACTGGGAGTGTGGGTTTGTGTGTGTGTGTGTGTGGGAGGGGGTTTACTGGGAGTGTGTGTGTGTGTGTGTGTGTGGGGGGTGGGGGTGTTTACTGGGAGTGTGGGTTTGTGTGTGTGTGTGTGTGTGGGGGGGGGGGGGGGGGGTTACTGGGAGTGTGGGTTTGGGTGTGTGTGTGTGTGGGGGGGGGGGGGTTACTGGGAGTGTGGGTTTGTGTGTGTGTGTGGGGGGGGGGGGGGTTACTGGGAGTGTGGGTTTGTGTGTGTGTGGGGGGGGGGGTTGTTTACTGGGAGTGTGGGTTTGTGTGTGTGTGTGGGGGTGTTGTTTACTGGGAGTGTGGGTTTGTGTGTGTGTGTGTGGGGGGGTTGTTTACTGGGAGTGTGGGTTTGTGTGTGTGTGGGGGGGGGTTGTTTACTGGGAGTGTGGGTTTGTGTGTGTGTGTGTGGGGGGGTTGTATACTGGGAGTGTGGGTTTGTGTGTGTGTGTGTGGGGGGGGGGGGGGGGTTGTTTACTGGGAGTGTGGGTTTGTGTGTGTTAATGATCTTCTGCATATCTCATTCTCCCTGGATTCTCAATGATGAATAATTGTACACAACTTTTCCATGGAGTTGTGTACGTGTTTGTGAATTGTGTTTGTTTGGGTTGATAATTATATTGTGAATAACTGATGTTTCAGGGATCCTTTTCCATTAATAATTTTCACAAAGATTGAGAGAGGAGAGAGCTACAGTATCGCTCTGTCAGTTTTTTTCTTGTCACCATCCTGTCTCTCCATTAAGATCTTCCAGCTGCTGTTTCCCAGACAGACAGACAGACTAAGCGACCGACAGACAGACAGACAGTTGGCACCGGCAATGTAATGTGAAGTGTGATGGGGACTGAAGACCTAATGAAAGGAGAGCTGGAGAGCTGAGGCTCAGTGAGGCTGAGGCTGGGGAGCTGACAGGATGGATATGCTGTGCCTCTGGGGAAGTTTAGCCCTGATTACGAGGGGGGCAGCGGCAGCTCAGCGGGGAAGCGCCTGAGGCTTACCTGTTCTCCAGGAGCAATATAAGGAACACTCTCCCAGCCCCGTTTCACACTGAGCAGACTTAAGTCCATCATAATTGACTGTAAATCTGAGCACACCATTATTCTAACTAATCCATGAGTTTAATCAAAACAAATAAATTGTTATTTGTCACATGCTTTGTAAAAAAACAGGTGTAGACTAACAATGAAATGCTTACGTATGTAAATAATAGAAATATAATAATATATATATACACAATGAGTAATGATAACTTGGCTATGTACACAGGGTACCAGTAATGAGTCAATGTGCAGGGGTATTTAAAAAAAATAAAGTTTATTTAACCTTTATTTAACTATGCAAGTCAGTTAAGAACAAATTCTTATTTACGATGACAGCCTACCAGGGAACAGTGGGTTAACTGCCTTGTTCAGGGGCAGAACGACAGTTTTTTTCCTTGTCAGCTCAGGGACTCAATCCAGCAACCTTTCGGCTTCTGGCCCAACACTCTAACCACTAGGTTACCTGCCACCAGGCTACAATGCGGTAATTGTGGTAGATATGTACAGGTAGGGATAAACTGATTAGACAACAGGATAGATAATAAACAGTGTCAGCAGCGTATGTGATGAGTCAAAAGAGATAGTGCAAAAAGGGTCAATGTATATACTTAAGTAGTTAACCAATAGCTACCAGGACTAACTATTTAGCCATCTTAATGCTTGGAGGTAGAAGCTGTTCAGGGTCCTGTTGGTTCCAGACTTGGTGCATCGGCACCGCTTGCCATGTGGTAGCAGAGAGAACAGTCTATGACTTGGGTGGCTGGAGTATGATCATTTATAGGGCCTTCCTCTGAGGGGGAAGAGGTGTTGTTGTGCCCTCTTCACGACTGTGTTGGTGTGTGTGGACCATGATAATTCCTTCGTGATGTGTACACCGAGGAATTTGAAGCTCTCGACCTGGTCCACTACAACCCCATCGATGTGAATGGGGGCATGCTCGGTACTCCGTTTCCTGTAGTCCACGATCAGCTTCTTTGTCTTGCTGAGGTTGTTGTCCTGGCACCACACTGTAGGCTATTTCATTGTCGCCAGTGATCAGGCATACCACCATCGTGTTGTCGGCAAACTTAAGGATGGTTTTGGAGTCGTGCGTGGACACCCAGCCATGGGTGAAAAGGGAACACAGAAGGGGACTAAGAACGCACCCCTGAGGGGCCCCAGTGTTGAGGGTCAGCATGACTTATGTGCTGTTGCCCACCCTTACCACCTGGAGGCGTCCTGTCAGGAAGTCCAGGATCCAGTTGCAGAAGGAGGTGTTTAATCCCAGGGTCCTTAGCTTAGTGATGAGCTTGGAGGGAACTATGGTGTTGAACGCTGAGCTGTGGTCAATGAACAGCAATGGAACCAAAATGTTGGGTGGCTACTTTGAAGAATCTAAAATCTAAAATATATTTTGATTTGTTTAACACTTTTTTGGTTACTACATGATTCCATATGTAGAAATCCCTGGAATGAGTATGTGTGTCCAAACATTTGACTGTTACTATAGGTTCCTTTTGTCCAGGTGGGACAGGGCAGTGTGGAGTGCAGTAGATATTGAGCCATCTGTGGATCTGTTGGGACGGTATGCGAATTGGAGTGGGAAAAGGGTGTCTGGCATGGTGGTGTTGATGTGAGCCAAGACCAGCCTTTCAAAGCATTTCATGGCTACGAATGTGAGTGCCATGGGGTAATAGCCATTTAGACAGGTTTACTTGGCATTCTTGGGCACAGGGTGGTCTGCTTGAAACATATATCTATTACAGACGGGGTCAGGGAGAGGTTGAAAATGTCAGTGAAGACACTTACCAGCTGGTCATCTTATGCTCCGAGTACCCGACCTGCTAATCTGTGAACTTTCACCTGTTTAAAGGTCTTACTCACATTGGCTACGGAGAGCATGATCACACAGTCGTCCGGAACTGTTAGAGCATGATCACACAGTCGTCCGGAGCTGTTAGAGCATGATCACACAGTCGTCCGGAGCTGTTAGAGCATGATCACACAGTCGTCCGGAACTGTTAGAGCATGATCACACAGTCGTCCGGAACTGTTAGAGCATGATCACACAGTCGTCCGGAACTGTTAGAGCATGATCACACAGTCGTCCGGAACTGTTAGAGCATGATCACACAGTCGTCCGGAACTGTTAGAGCATGATCACACAGTCGTCCGGAGCTGTTAGAGCATGATCACACAGTCGTCCGGAACTGTTAGAGCATGCATGGTTCAGTGTTGCTAGCCTCGAAGCGAGCATAGAAGGTATTTAGCTTGTCTTGTAGGCTCGTGTCACTGGACAGCTCGTGGCTGTGTTTTCCTTTGTAATCTGTGATAGTTTGCAAGCCCTTCCACATCCGACGAGCATCAGAGCCGGTGTAGTAGGATTTGATCTTGGTCCTGTACTGACGCTTTGCCTGTTTGATGGTTCATCGGAGGGCAGAGCGGGATTTCTGATAAGCGTCTGAATTAGTGTCCCGTTTCCTTAAAAGCGGCAGCTCCAGCCTTTAGCTCAGTGCCGATGTTGATTGTAATCCATGGCTTCTCGTTGTGATATGTACGAACAGTCACTGTGGGGATGACTTAGTCAATGCACTTATTAATGAAGCCGGTGACTGATATGGTAAACGCCATAATGCCATCAGATAAACGGCGGAACATATTCCAGTCTGTGCTAGCGAAACAGTTCTGTAGCTTAGTATCTGCTTCGTCTGACCACTACCATATTGAGCGCGTTACTCCTGTGTGTGTGTACGCGTGCATTCATGTGTGAATGTGTGGTGTGTGAGTGAAGATGTGCAAATGGGTGGAGGGATGGATAGATAGGTAAAATGTAGATAGTTGAATAGGTAAATTGATTGACATATACCAGGGGTATTCAACTCTTACCCTACGAGGTCCGGAGCCTGATGCTTTTCTGTTGTGATACTTAATTGCACTCACCTGGTGTCCCAGGTCTAAATCAGTCTGTGACTAGAGGGGAACAATTAAAAAAGGAGTGGAAATGGCATCGAGGTCCAGAGTTGAGTTTGAGGGACATGGACTGTAGGTGAACAAATAGATACATACAGATAGACACAAAGCACAGGTGTACACATGCATCTGAAGCTTCAGGTTAAGTGAAGGCGAAATGGTGGCCAGTCAGCCTGAAAGACAGACAGCCTACAGGATGGAGTACCTGTACATGCTCACATGGAAAGAGTCAGTACAGGGCAAAGAGAGAGGGAACAGCATCCACTTAATGCAAAGGAGCCTTCCTTCACAAAAAAGAAAAACATGAAAAAAAAATCACTTGAGTCAGATGTGGTTTTCAGACACTTTTTTTTCTCACATTGTTCACATTATAATTTTCACCACTTCCAGCTACATCTGGTCTCCCATCCAGCAGTAGGATGCTATTGCTGGAATGAATTTGCAAACACTTTCAACTGGAAAAAGGCAGAGAAAGCAAAGCCCAGGGTAACAAACAGATAGGGAAAGTTGCAGGAAAGAGGGTGCAGTGTCATTTAATGGCGTTATAAAATGTATAGAAAACTTTTTAGCATTAACATTCAATTCTTATCAATACTTTTGGGTTTATTTTGCTTTCAATATCATTATTTTTGTTTGCAATACTAAGAATTTTGTTCTCAACTTCAGCAGTTTTACTTGATATTAATGGCAATTTAACTCACTCACGCAGGCCTGGGCAACTCCAGTCCTCGGGCAGTCCTCGGAGGCCTGATTGGTGTCACACTTTTTCCCCAGCTAACACACCTGCCTCCAATAATCAACTAGTCATGAGCTTCAGTTAAATGCAATTAGTTTAATTCAGGTGTGTTTGCTAGGGATGGTGAAAAGTGTGACACCAATCAGGCTATACAGTGTTTACAAACATTGGCGTAAAATGTGGAGTTCTTTCATGTGAACCTGCAAATTAGATTCACAGGTGAACGTGCAAGTCCACATGAAGTGTTTTTTACATGTGAAACTACAATTCATGTTACACTGGGTGGAGCAGGTGAACCCAAGTGAAGACAGGGATAAGGTAACCAAGTTATTTATTGAAAAGTGGGGGCAGATGGGGTGCAGGCCAGGGGTAGCTTGGGCGGGTAGCAGGGAACCAGGAACTGAGGCTGCAGCAAGGGGAGCAGGGTATGCAGGTCCGGAGCGGAATCCAAGGAAGCCGTAGAGTGGGGTCCAGGGCAGGGAAGCAGGACTGACGAGACGAGGGACTGGCGAAACGGGCGAAGAGTCCGAGCGGACGGAACTGTAGCGGCGAGAAAAGCAGCGTCAGGCTAGGGAAAACAGGCACCACAGGATAATAAGCTCTATGCAGGAACAAACGGCTTGAAATGATAACTGACTGAGCAGAGGCTACGATCTGTCAGCGTGGAAGTGGCAGGGCTGATTATTTGTAGATGTCTTGATTAAGGAACAGGTTGTAGAAGGTGGGGATCTGCTCTGACTCCAGCACACAATCAGATACACCCACAGAGAGAGCCGGCTAGAGAGCACTGGGGATGTGGCAGCAGGTTAGGGGGACACAGCATGAGCAGTAGAGGGCGTGGGAGGGGCAGATGTAACAGTACACCCCCCCCCTATAATCGGCGTCACTTATCAAGGTGGAAATCCCGTAAGAGTGAGGGGTCCAGAATGTGACGGCGGGGCATCCAGCAGCGCTCCTCAGACCCGTTTCCTTTCCTGTCCACCAGGTACTGCCAGCCTCGACGGGGCACGTACAGAAGCATAGGGCAGTCTCATCTCCTGGTTGGCTCGTTTGGTCTGGCAGTTGGTCTGGGGGTGATATCCAGAAGAAAGACTGATATTGATACCAACAGCTGAACAGAAGGAACTCCATACCTGGGGTCCCCTGTCGGAAAGGATGTCAGTGGGAATGCCATGCAGACAAAACACATGGGATACCAGCAGTTCTGCTGTTTCCCTCGAGGAAGGGAGCTTCGAGAGGGGAATGATGTGAGCCGCTTTGGAAAATCTGTGAATAATGGTGAGGATGACTGAGTTACCAGTAGATGGGGGAAGGCCAGTGACGAAATCCAGAGCTATGTGTGACTAGGGGCGACTGGATATGGGAAGAGTGCGAAGCAGACCAGAAGTGGGTCAAGTGGAGGTTTTGTTCCGGGCACAGACCGAGCAGGCTGAGACAAACTCCAGGCACCCCACTCCATGGTGGGCCACCAAAAGTGCTGACGCAGGAAGGCAAGGGTCAGGTTCATACCAGGGTGACAGGTGAGACGGGTAGCATGGGCCCACTGAAGAAGAAAGAGAAACAGAATTGTGAACAAACAGAGCATTTCTAGGACTGTTACCCGGGTCAGACTGGTTCTGCTGAGCCTGGTGGATACAGGACTCGATCTCCCAGGAGACGGCAGCAATGATGCAGGTAGATGGCACAATAGAATCTGGCTTGGAACCAGTGTTGTTGGCGGTGAACTGACGGAAGAGGGCGTCAGGCTTGGTATTCCTAGAACTGGGGCGATAAGAGAGAGTGAAGTTGAATCTACCGAAGAACAAGGCCCACCTGGCTTGCTGGGAATTCAGACGTTTGGCGGTCTGGATGTAGGACAGGTTTTTGTGGTCTGGCCACATGATGAAGGGGCGTACAGAGCCCTCCAGCCAGTGACGCTACTCCTCAAGTGCAAGCTTAACTGCCAGGAGTTCCTGTTTACCAACGTCAACATTCTTCTCTGCAGGAGAGAGCTTATGGGAAAAGAATGCACATGGGTGGAGCTTCTGATCAGAGGGGGACCGTTGAGAGAACAGTACCTACCCCGGTTTTGGAGGCGTGAACTGGAGTTCTGGGTCTGGCTGAGTGAGGACCAGAGCGTAAGTGAAGCGGCCCTTGAGTTCCAGGAAACCTGCCTCTGCCTCAGGGGTCCAGTGGAACGGAGTGGAGAGGTAGAGGTGAGGCGGCTGTAATTGCGGATGAAATGTCTGTAAAATTGGCAAACTCCAGGGAACGCTGTAGCTGCTAAAGGTTAGAGGGCGCAGGCCACTGTGACTGCCATGACCTTGGCGGGGTCCATACGTAACTCCCCTTGTGCAATAATATAACCCAGGAAAGACAGAAGAAGCATGGAACTCACATTTCTCAGCTTTGACAAAAAGCTTATTCTTCCGCAACTGTTGGAGAACTTGGCGAACGTGTTGCTGGTGAGCCTCAGGGTCTTTAGAACAAAAATCAGAATGTCATCCAAATAGACAAAAAAGAAGCATCCAATCACATCCCTCAGCACATCATTGACTAGGTTCTGGAAAACAGCAGGTGGCACGCCCTGACCTTAGAAAGCTTTTTAATGTCTCTATTTGGTTTGGTCAGGGTGTGATTTGGGGTGGGCATTCTATGTTTTGTTTTTCTATGATTTTGTATTTCTATGATTTGGCTGGGAAGTTAACTTTGTTTGTGGCACATAGTCTTAAGCTTCACAGTTGTTTTTTGTATTGTTTATTGTTTTTGTTGGCGTCATCCTAATAAAGAGCAATATGTAAGGTCACCACGCTGCGCTTTCGTCCTGTTCCTTTGAAGGCCGTGACAGAACTTCCCACCACCAAGGGACCAAGCAGCGTGGTAAGGGGAAGCAGCGCTATCTGGAGAAATGGACATGGGAGGAGATACTGGAGGGTAAGGGACCCTGGAGGCAGGCTGGGGAGTATCGCTGTCCTTGGGAGGAACTGGAGGCAGCGAAAGCAGAGCGGCAGCGTTACGAGGGAACACGGCTAGCAAGGAAGCCCGAGAGGCAGCTCCCCCCCCAAAAATTGGGGGGGTACACGGGGTGTTTGGCTGAGTCAGGTTGAGTCAGGTTGGAGACCTGAGCCAACTCCCCGTGCTTACCATGGTGAGCGTCGTACTGGTCAGGCACCGTGTTATGCGGTGGAGCACACCCTGTCTCCAGTACGTGTTCTTAGCCCGGTGCGCTACATTCCAGCTCCCCTCATCTGCCGGGCTAGGGTGAGCATCCAGCCAGGACGGGTTGTGCCAGCCCTGCTCTGCTCTCCAGACCTCCAGTGCGTCTCCTCGGCCCAGTATATCCTGCGCCGGCTCTGCGCACTGTGTCTCCGGTACGTCTGTACAGCCCAGTGCGCCCTGTGCCAGCGCCCCGCATTTGCAGGGTGAAGATAACCACCCAGTCAGGACGGGTTGTGCAGGCTCTAAGCTCGAGACCTCCAGTGCGCCTTCACGGCCCAGTGTATCCGGTGCCTCTGCCAAGGACAAGGCCTCCTGTATGTCTCTCCAGCCTGGTGAGTCCTGTGCCTGCGTCCAGAACTAATCCTCCTGTATGTCTCCCCAGCCTGGTGAGCCCTGTGGCAGCTCCACGTACCAGACTGCCCATACATCTCCTCACTCCAGTGATGATCCATGGCAAGAAGCCTCCAGTGATGATCCATGGCACGAAGCCTCCAGTGATGATCCATGACACGAAGCCTCCAGTGATGATCCATGGCATGAAGCCTCCAGTGATGATCCATGACACGACGCCTCCAGCGATGATCCATGGCAAGAAGCCTCCAGTGATGATCCATGGCACGAAGCCTCCAGTGATGATCCATGGCACGAAGCCTCCAGTGATGATCCATGGCAAGAAGCCTCCAGTGATGATCCATAGCACGAAGCCTCCAGTGATGATCCATGGCAAGAAGCCTCCAGTGATGATCCATGGCACGAAGCTTCCAGTGATGATCCATGGCAAGAAGCCTCCAGTGATGATCCATGGCACGAAGCCTCCAGTGAGTAGTCATGGCACAAAGCCTCCAGCAACAGTCTCCAGTCCGGAGCCTCCAGCGACGGTCCCCAGTCCGGAGCCTCCAGCGACGGTATCCAGTCCGGAGCCTCCAGCGATGGTCTCCAGTCCGGAGCCTCCAGCGACGTTCTCCAGTCCGGAGCCTCCAGCGATGTTCTCCAGTCCGGAGCACCCAGCGACGGTGCCCAGTCCGGAGCACCCAGCGACGGTGCCCAGTACGGGGCCCCCAGCGACGGTCTCCAGTCCGGAGCCCCCAGCGACGGTCTCCAGTCCGGAGCCCCCAGAGACGGTCTCCAGTCCGGAGCCTCCAGCGACGGTCCCCAGTCCGGAGCCTCCAGCGACGGTATCCAGTCCGGAGCCTCCAGCGACGGTCTCCAGTACGGGGCCCCCAGCGACGGTCTCCAGTCCGGAGCCCCCAGCGACGGTCTCCAGTCCGGAGCCCCCAGTGACGGTGTCCAGTCCGGGGCCCCCAGAGACGGTGCCCAGTCCGGGGCCCGCAACGACGGTGCCCAGTCCTTGGCCCGCAACGAGGGTGCCCAGTCCGGGGCCCGCAACGAGGGTGCCCAGTCCCTCGTTGTGTGTTAAATGCAGTTTTCCATTCGTCCCCCTCTGATGCAAACAATGTGGTAGGTATTCCAGAGGTCGAGTTTTGTGAACACCTTGGCACCATAGAGGGGGGCAAAAGCCGAACTGATGAGTGGCAAGGGATACTTATTCTTCACTGTGATGTTATTCAGCCCACAGAAGTCTATGTACGACTTTACAAAGAAAACCAGCACCCACCGGAGAGGAAGGCCTGATAAGTCCTGCAGCCAGGGAATCCTGGATGTACCTCTCCATAGCCTCGTGCTCGGGGCGAGAGAAGTTATGCAACCGGCTACTGGGGAGAGGAGCTCCAGGCAGGAGGTCAATGGGGCAGCCGTATGGCCGATGAGGCGGCAGCGACAGGGCGTAGTGCTTACTACGCCACAGGAGCTAGTTTGTGATACTCGGGAGGAACTATTGACAGGTCCAGAGGTTCTGGAATGGACTTGGGCACAGACAAGGCAGGGGCAAGGGCAGAATGCAAACAATTTGAGTGACAAAATGAACTCCAAATGGTTACCCATCCTGCAGTACTGGTGAAGGGAGGCACGCGGGGATGGAGAACAAGGCAAGGAAGCAGATGTTACTGGGCATGCGATCTAACTTGCCCTCTCCATCCGACGCTCACGGAGACGGTTGTCGATGCGGATTGTGAGAGAGATGAACTCATTGAGTCCATAAGGCTCATCCCTGGACACCAACTCGTCCTTGATGGTCTCAGTGAGAGCATTTTGGAATGCTACCTAAAGGGCCACCTCATTCCAACTGCTCTCAGCGGCAAGGGTGCGAAACTCGATCGCCATTTCAGCGAGACTATGGGATACTTGATGGAGGGACAGGAGTCGTTTAGCGGCATCCTTACAGCTGACAGGGTGGTCAGACTCTCTTCATCTCTTCCGTGAAGCTGGAGTAGGAGGAGCAGATGGTAGACTGTCTCTCCCACACCACCGTGGCCCAGGAAAGCGCAGCTCCACGGAGGCAGCCAATCAGAAAGGAAATCTTGGCCCGTTCGCTAGCATAAAAGTAGGGCTGTTGCTCGAATACTAGTGAACATTGTACCAAAAAGGCTCTGCAAGCTCTGAGGTTGCCATCGTAACGCTCGGGGGCTGGAACAAATGGCTCAGGGGGCGGAGGAGAAGGACTATGGACTGGTTGCGAGTCCTGGGCAAAGGTTTGGTCCTGTAGGTCAGAAAGGCTCCGTGAAAACTCCTCGACGTGCTACAGAGGTTTTCAGGGCTTGGTCATGTTGCTCGAGCAGGGCGCCTTGGCCGGCGAGAGTTTGGTGGAGAGGATCTAAGTCTGCTGGGTTCATATATTTTGGCCAGATTGCACTGTTAGGCGGGGTGGAGCTGCTGAACCTCATGGTTCTCAAGCAAGAAATAAATATATATAGAGAGAGATTCTTGTTTTTTTCACTTTCAGTTTCAACTTATTTAGCTAGCAAATGCAGCTAGCTAGTTTAGCCTACTGAAACACCCTGCTCAAACAGAGGGATGCTATGTTAGCTACTGTAGCTGGCTATGACTGTCCAACACAACACTGGAACTCTTCCAAGTCAAGGTAAGATTTTCGTTTTACTCATTTATTGCCACCGGGTCCCGCCGGTGTAACTGCTTACACTAACTTTACTGCATGATTGTAGCAGGTTTACTAACGCGTTAATTCTATTAGCTATACTGACTATGACGTTACTTTAGCTAATATGGTGACAACGATGTAGGCTGTATGTAGCGGTTTGGCTTGGAAAGTTTTTTTTGCCTGGTCACATACAGCTAATGTGTTGTGCATTGAAGTCCACAAGTGAAGGGAAGAAGTGAGAGGAGGAGAGCGCATAGACGCGAGAAGGAATACAACGTGGCTGTATGTTTCTTAAATGGAAGCAAACGGAACAAAACAGGGATAAACATACTTTAATTTGTCCAATAGAAATTCTTGTTTGCGACTGTTGGACTAATGATTGAATCCTATATCAGCTATATGCAGGCAAGAGTATGCAAGCCGTATTGAATATCACTGCCTGTCACCTCAAATTTGTCTCTCGACCTGTGTGCACCTACGCTGTAAATGTTCATTTATAGGCTGTTGTAGCAACCTCATGATGGGTAAAGGGAAAATTTGAGAGTCATGTAGTAGTCTAAACCTATCGATGGTACATTGAACTGGGTGAATTGAATTTGAATGACAGTCTTCCAATATGCTGTAATAGAAATAAGGCCATGCTCATAAAAAAATAATTGTCCTCCCTCATCTTAAACGGCACCGACAGCCACTGGTCTGCAAATTACAGCCGGCGCTGTTCAGAAGTGCTAAGTACTCTCGGCCAGCAATCCTACTGGTCTGTCAGTGTCTTTAGGGTTGTGTGTGTGTGCTGCGGGGTGCATTGTTAAGTATGGTATGTCGTGTGCTCATGAATTTTTTTGGTCCTCCCTCATCTTAAACGGCACTGACCGCCACTGGTTAGCACGCTCACGCACGCACGCGCACACACACACACACACACACACACACACACACACACACACACACACACACACACACACACACACACACACACACACACATACACTCACACACACACACAAACACATCCTCTTCCTGTTCTTTAGCTGGTTCATCTTAATTACCCACAGCCCTTTCTGCTGCTGGAGGTCAGGCGCCATTTTGCAATGACCTTTCCACCGTTCGGAGCCCTGCTGAAGTGTCAGGATGAGACAAAAAGGGCACCTGTAAAGACTGCATCTTTCAGGGATGCAAACGTTTCACCTTTGAGAGTAATTTTCAGTTTTTAACCTAAAACGAGTCATCAAATCCTGGATGGCTGTAAATCCTGTCTATTTGGCTGTAAATGCTGTCTATTTGGCTGTAAATGCTGTCTATTTGGCTGTAAATCCTGTCTATTTGGCTGTAAGGATGCTTCATTGCATACTCTGATTTACATTCAACCTGCACTAGTTTCATTAAGCCTACATCAGATCCCTGTATTACATTGCTGTGTCTGTTGACCTGATTCTGAACCAGATGTTCCCGGCTACACATACAGTATTTCTGTGTTGTGTGTTTGCTCAACCTAGGGTAACCAGTTTATTTACATCACTTTTCCAGTTGATACTTTGAGGCTTTAATAGCCCAAATATCTCAGTTTTTATTGAATTCAAGGACTGATGTGCAATAAGCGTTTTCCAGGGAGGTATGGCTGCCATGCATCACCCAAGTTGATCCCACATATTGGAAAAGGACCAACATTGGGAAGAGCCTTCGGGCCATCGGGTAAAGGACGCTACCGAAACATTGAATAACTCTTTTCTCTGATTTCCAAACATAATGCCCATATGCAATACCTCATTCTGGCTTATTTAGGTGATGCCGTTGCCTGCTGGAATTATTGAATGAAGAGCACGTTCTAAATAAACACAGAGAATACTGTGAGGTTCATAAATATCCATGGAGGAAAAACACCATTAGTACTTGAGCATACCCTCCCAGGGAAGCCTGCAGTAACAGGTTCACAGTCTTCGTGTGACTGTGTGCTTGAGGGCGGACATGTCTGTGTGTGTGTAAGAGGAAAAGGAAGAAAGAGAAATTGGATGTGATGCTGAGGTGTAAAAATATTCTGTATATATTTTGGTCTCTTTGACTCTCTTGTGTTTGTGTTTGTCTCTCTCTCTCTCTCTTTCAGGAACACTCACTCCATTTCACTCTCATTGTCTTTCTCCATCACTTCTCTGTCTGTGTGTTATTGAAGGCTAATCAGGCAGTAGGGCACATAGAGGAGATCTTTCATATACCTACACAGCATGGTCAGTCCACAGGGGTGGACTGGGGTTCAGGAGAACACACACACACTGTGCAGTGCAGGTGTCCACACACACACACACACACACACACACACACACACACACACACACACACACACACACACACACACACACACACACACACACACGTAGCACGGCTGGAGAGCATCAGGAGGGCAGTAGTGAGGGGCAGACAGGAGGGGGTATGTGTAGATGTGTGTGTTTGTTTGTTTGCCTACATGCGTGCGTACGTATGTGTGTGTGTGTGTGTATCTGGTCTTAGGTTTGCTTAACATGCAGGGGGGAGCGGGGCAGCTGTCAGAACGCTCTGATGTCCTGCTGTCAGGGGCGAGTGATGGAGGGGCTGACAGACAGAGACAGACAGAGAGACAGACAGAGACCAGGGCCCTGTAAGACAATGGACCACCGTGTAGCATGATAATTCAACTAAATTCAATTATAAACTTTTAGACTAAAAGTATCTTCCCATTGGGCACAGACGTCATTTCAACGTTTAGTTTTGATTTACATTTGGTTGAGTTTTCAACTAGTGTAAAATCAACAAAAAAATTACATGTCATTGGATTTAGTTAAATGTTGGGTAAAACAATTATGAAATTCCCTTATCCCTTAAATTGATTACTTTTTGCAAATCCAATCAGTTTTCCACATTGATTCAACATCACATTACATTTTTTGCTGAAATTACATAGAAACAATGATGATTCAACCAGTTTTTGCCCAGTGGGTTGACAGTCAGTATAATAATTTTAGCCAAAGGTAAAGTCTGAATATTTCTTTCAACAGATTGATTAAGTGGAGGCCATATTGCATTCATATATTAACCAAGGACTGTGGTTGAGAGAGAGCAGAATATTGAACGATCACAGACAGACACAAAGCTGCTCCCTGCTGCCTCGATCAAACATCTCCAACATCACTGTCATTAGCCATCCCTCCTAATCCTCATCCCTCCCTCCGTCCAGCTCTACACCAGCTCTTCACCTCTCCTCATACATCCCTCCTTCCCTCTCTCTCTCCCACTGTGACAGTGAGAAGATAATCTGCTGTGTTTCTCTCCAACCCATCCTCTGAGAGGTGCTCTCTGTGTTGTTGTCCCTGCTCCTGTTGCTTCATTCATTGTGAACTCATTACACATGCTTGTTTGTTCTGTCATCGTGTCTCTGAAAAAAACAGCGCTCTGAAACACGCTGTGCCCTGGACGCTTCAGTGGACCATGGTAATTAGCATCAGCTGTGTCAGTGTGCTGTAATCAGCCTGTGTGGAGACAGAGAGAGAAAGAGAGGAGGGGGGGGTTGAGAAAGGGGAGGGGGCGAGAGGGGGGAAACAGAAACAACAGAACGAGACAGAGGGAAAGAGAGTCAGACTCAGATTTGGCACAGTCAGGATGAGTTGCTAATAAGCATTCTAATTGTAGAAAATCTGACTGATCGTAGACTGCCTGATGTCTGACAAACAGGTTTAATTGTTTGACTTGTAATATTGAATTCAATGTCACATTGCTATATCGCTAATGTGTTACCATGTGAGATTTTGGCACACAGTGATTGAGCTCTTCTGTGCAACTCTATATGTCGGTGTGAATCTCCTGCTGAGTTGAGTTTGCACCATGCAGGTGCTCTGTGTCTCTATGGGTGGAGGGAGGCAGTGTTCAGGTTCACCTTGAGATGTTCCAGGTGTCAGCTTGTCAGATTCATCTAGGTGGAGAAGCCCCAAAGCTCAGTTCAAGGTTTGAATTTTGAAGTTGGAGTGAAAAGTTAATGACTCTCTGCTTATACAATAAGCTCACCCACGCTATTTTACCTTCATCCCCATACTTCAACCTTACATTGCACCTCACAGGTCAGTTGTTAATAATGCTCAACAGACAGAGAGCTCCAGAATATTCCATCATCTGATACCAGGTCATCAGTTTTAGGTGGGGATAAATTCCGGATGCAGCATGTTTTCTGTAGTGGAATCTGCATAAACACTGGCATATGATTGGCATGGCAGAGTCTGTGGAATTTTTTCAGAAAAGGCAAAGAGAGAGGGGGCCAGAAGAGAAGAGTTGCACTCCTGTCCAGACAAATCGTCAAATCCCCCAGTCATCTGTTGTGTTTTCTCCTGTTTACACATGTGGGATTTAAGATCTCAGAAAATTTGAGATTTGCAGTCTGGATATAGAACATTCTGTGTAGCCATTACAGCACTAAGAAGTGTAGCAGAAAACGTTTTATTCTGTCATTCATACACTACCCTTACAAACAAAAAACGTACAATTTGCAGTTTCACATGTGAAAAATCACATTTTCACATGTGACAGCTGTTTTAACATGTTGAGCTTAAATTTCACCCTTGGAACAATATTATTTTAAATTCAGAGTTCACATGGTAATGCCATCTTTTCATATGTGAGGAGCATAACATGTTTTCACCTCGCACTGAATTGTTGTTTCATGCAAAAATCTCTCTTTCACATGTGGAATTGAAGATTCACATGTGTGGTTGAACTAATGTTATTTTACCCACATGTGAAAAGATGGTGTTAACATGTTGCAGTAGCAATGTTTCCACCGGTGGAATTAAGGTGACCACATCTAACAAGGTCAAATACGGGACCACGGAAAGATTTTGCGGGACATTCGCGGCAAAGTGGATAGAATATGTTTGGGTGGGGCAGGTTAATGGCTGACATTCAAATGGTGACATATACTCACCAGCCAGTTTATTAGAAACACCAATCTAGTAATGGGTCGGACCCCTCTTTGCCTCCAGAACAGTGTTGTGCGTGCAAAGCCAAGAAGGACGGCCATTTCTGAGATACTGGATCTGGCACCGACAATCATACTATGCTCAAAGTTGCTTAGGTCATTCTAATGTTCAATCGAAGAGTAACTGAATGCCTCAATGCCTGTCAGCCATCTTTATATAACAAGCCACGGCCACGTGACGCACTGTCTGTAGGAGCGATCCCCTTTCGTGAACGGGGTACCTAATAATATGAACGGTGGGTGTAATTCTGCCTTGTGAAGGTCACTGTAAAGGGCAATCCTTAGTTGCTACATCCATTTTTGGACTCATAAATGAATGATATATACCCAATGATTCTTGAAGAATATAACTTATAAACGTCTCATGAGCTTAGTTCAAGTGTCTTACCCCATCAGAACCTAAAATATAAGCTTGTTGAAATACAATGTTTGTAAACAAAGTAAATGTAAACAACCACTGCATAGTCTAGACACATGGTTGAAACTATCATTTTGATATCATGCATGATCAGTCCTTGTGTCCATAGCGTAGTCTATGGATTTGAGTGTGGTTGCATTTCTCCAGCCCCATCCCTCAGCTTTTTACTGAGACTGTGCTGGGGAGGACACAACCTCTAACGAGTCACAAACCCGGATCCGGGAGCACCCCCATCAAAAAAGCTGACTAGCATAGCCTAGCCTAAAGCCACAGTGATATCATATAATAAAATGTTCATGAAATCACAAGTCCAAGACACCAAATGAAAGATACACATCTTGTGAATCCAGCCATCATTTCTGATTTTTTAAATGTTTTACAGAGAAGACACAATGTATTTCTATTAGCTAACCACCATAGCAAAAGACACAACTTTTTTTTCCACCATTTTTTTCCTGCATAGGTAGCTATCACAATTTCGACCAAATAAAGATATAAATAGTCACTAACCAAGAAACAACTTTATCAGATGACAGTCTGATAACATATTTATTGTATAGCATACGTTTTGTTCGAAAAATGTGCATATTTCAGGTATAAATCATAGTTTTACATTGCAGTCACCATCACAACTCTCACCAAAGCAACTAGAATAACTACAGAGAGCAACGTGAATTACCTAAATACTCATCATAAAACATTTATGAAAAATATACAGCGTACAGCAAATGAAAGACAAAGATCTTGTGAATCCAGCCAATATTTCAGGTTCTTTAAGTGTTTTACAGCGAAAACACAATTTAGCATTATATTAGCTTACTACAATAGCCAACCACACAGCAGCATTGATTCATGCACGTTAGCGATAGCGAATAAACCAGCAAAAGATATTAAATTTTTCACTAACCTTCTCAATACTTCATCAGATGACAGTCCTATAACATCATATTACACAATACATATATTGTTTGTTCGAAAATGTGCATATTTAGCGGCACAAATTGTGGTTATACAATGAGAATAGTAGCCAAGCTGCAAAGAAAATGTCGGGAGAAATCTTGGGAGAGGCACCTAATCTAATCAATAACTAATCATTAACTTGACTAAAAAATACAGGTTGGATAGCAAATGAAAGATACATTAGTTCTTAATGCAACCGCTGTGATAGATTTTTTAAATTAACGTTACTACGACATACAGCGTGCGTTAAAGCGAGACCGCACCGAAATTAATGTCGGAATAGTAGTTTTACATTTTTCAACAGAACAACGAATTAACATCATAAATAGTTCTTACTTTTTGATGAGCTTCCATCAGAATCTTGGGCAAGTTGTCCTTTGTCCAGAAGAATCGTTGCTCGGTTGTAGATTGTCGCATTCAACTTTGGAATTAGCAGTAAACATTAGCCATGTGGCGAAGACGTGTCCAACTCACTATAACGCAGCACTAAGAAAATTCAGAAAATTGCAATATACTGATATAACTCGGTTTAACTTCTTCTGGCTGCAAGCCCGACGTCGGTACACTTATGACAACAGCCAGCTCAAGTGCAGGGCGCGAAATTCAAAATATATATTTTTAAAATATTTAACTTTCACACATTAACAAGTCCAATACAGCATATGAAAGGTACACATCTTGTGAATCCAGCCAACATGTCCGATTTTTTAAATGTTTTACAGCGAAAACAGCACGTATATTTATGTTAGCTCACCACCAAATACAAAGAAGGACAGACATTTTTCACAGCACAGGTAGCATGCACAAGCCAACCTAACTAACCAAGAACCAACCAAACTAACCAACAAACAACTTCATCAGATGACAGTCTTATAACATGTTATACAATAAATCTGTGTTTTGTTCGAAAAATGTGCATATTTCAGGTATAAATCATAGTTTACATTGCAGCTACAATCAGAAATTGCACCGAAAGCAGCCATAATAATTACAGGCACCAACGTCAAATACCTAATTACTCATCATAAAACATTTCTGAAAAATACATAGTGTACAGCAAATGAAAGATAGGCATCTTGTGATTCCAGCCAAAATTTCCGATTTATTAAGTGTTTTACAGCGGAAAAAATTTTAGCGTTGTATTAGCTTACCACAATAGCCAGAAACACTTGGGCGCCGACGACTACGACAGATATATGAAATAGCATCATAAAATGTTTATTACTTTTGCTGATCTTCCATCAGAATGTTGGACAAGGTGTCCTTTTGTCACGATCGTGTGGTGGATTGACGGACCAAAACGCAGCAGTTGGAAAATAAGCCATCTTCTTTTATTTTAAAAGATGACAAACAATAAACACGAAACACTTTAACAAAATAACAAAACGACCGTGAAGCTACAAACGTTGTGCACATACATACAGGCTACAAACGTTCTACATAGACAATTACTCACAACCAATGAGAGCCTATGGCTACCCTAAATAAGGCTCCCAATCAGAGACAACCGAAATCAGCTGTCTCTAATTGGGAACTCATTCAGGTAACCATAGACTCTCCTAGACAACTAAACATACATAGACAACGCTAGACATCTACACTCAACACAAACCCATATACTACACCCCATAACCCCTTTACCATATAAACACCCAAAACTAACAAAACATAAACATTCCCCATGTCACACCCTGACCTAACTAAAATAATAAAGAAAACAAAGAATACTAAGGCCAGGGCGTGACATAACCCCCCCCTTGAGGCGCGAACTCCGGGCGCACCATACACAGTCTAAGGGAGGGTCTGGGTGGGCTTCCCTCCACGGTGGCGGCTCCGGCTCTGGTCGTGGTCCCCACTTCACCACAGTCCCTAACCACCTCCTTAGCCTCTTCAAAATGACCCCTCTCCACATTAATCCCATTGCATTAAGGGACAGCTCCGGACTAAGGGCCAGTACCAGGGTAAGGGGCAGTACCAGGGTCAGGGGCAGTACCAGGGTAAGGGGCAGTACCAGGGTAAGGGGCAGTACCAGGGTAAGGGGCAGTACCAGGGTAAGGGGCAGCACCAGGGTAAGGGGCAGCACCAGGGTAAGGGGCAGCACCAGGGTAAGGGGCAGCTCCGGACTGAGGAATGGCAGCTCCGGACTGAGGAATGGCAGCTCCGGACTGAGGAATGGCAGCTCCGGACTGAGGGACTGCAGCTCCGGACTGAGGGACTGCAGGATCTGGCTGCTCATGGCTGGCTGACTGATCTGGCTGCTCATGGCTGGCTGACTGATCTGGCTGCTCATGGCTGGCTGACTGATCTGGCTGCTCAAGGCTAGCTGACGGATCTGGCTGCTCATGGCTAGCTGACGGATCTGGCTGCTCATGGCTAGCTGACGGATCTGGCTGCTCATGGCTAGCTGACGGATCTGGCTGCTCATGGCTAGCTGACGGATCTGGCTGCTCATGGCTGGCTGACGGATCTGGCTGCTCATGGCTGGCTGGCGGCTCTGGCAGATCCTGTCTGGTTGGCGGCTCTGGCAGATCCTGTCTGGTTGGCGGCTCTCGCAGATCCTGTCTGGTTGGCGGCTCTGGCAGATCCTGTCTGGTTGGCGGCTCTGGCAGATCCTGTCTGACGGACGGCTCTAGCGGCTCCTGTCTGGCTGGCGGCTTTAGCGGCTCCTGTCTGGCGGACGGCTCAGTGGGCTCATGGCAGACGGGCGGCTTTGCAGGCTCATGGCAGACGGGCGGCTTTGCAGGCTCAATGCAGACGGATGGCTCAGATGGCGCTGGGGAGACGGATGGCTCAGATGGCGCTGGGGAGACGGATGGCTCAGATGGCGCTTGGCAGACGGACAGTTCAGTCATTGCTGTGCAGACGGCAGACTCCTGCCGGCTGAGGCGCACTGTAGGCCTGGTGCGTGGTGCCGGGACTGGTGGCATCGGGCTGGGGACACGCATCTCAGGGCTAGTGCGGGGAGCAGCAACAGGACGCACAGGACTCTGGGGATACACAGGAGGCTTGGTGCGTGGTTTAGACACTGGTGGTAAAGGACTGGAGACACGCACCATATAGCTAGTGCGTGGAGGAGGCACTGGTGGTACTGGATTGGGGCGGGGAGGTGGCGCCGGAAATACCGGACCGTGCAGGCGTACTGGCTCCCTTGAACGCCGAGCCTGCCCAACCTTACCTGGTTGTATGCTCCCCGTCGCCTGACCAGTGCGGGGAGGTGGAATAACCCGCACCGGCCTATGTAGGCGAACCGGGGACACCATGCGTAAGGCTGGTGCCATGTACGCCGGCCCGAGGAGACGCACTGGTGACCAGATGCGTTGGGCCGGCTTCATGACATATGGCTCAACGCTCAGTCTAGCCCGGCCGATACGTGGAGCTGAAATGTACCGAACCGGGCTATGCACGCGTACAGGAGACACCGTGCGCTCTACTGCGTAACACGGTGTCTGCCCGTACTCCCGCTCTCCACGGTAAGTACAGGGAGTAGGCGCAGGTTTCCTACCTGACTTCGCCACACTCCCTTTAAGGCCCCCCCCAAGAAATTTTTGGGTTGTACTCACGGGTCTCCAGCCTTGTCTCCGTGCTGCCTCCTCATATCGCCTCCTCTCGGCTTTCGCTGCCTCCAGCTCTTCACGAGGGAGGCGATATTCTCCAGGTTGATCCCAAGGTCCATCTCCTTCCAATTCGTCCTCCCAACTCCAGAAATCCTGTGTAGGTAGGTCCTGTTGCCGCCTTCCATGCCGCTTGGTCCTATGGTGAGTAATTCTGTCACGATCGTGTGGTGGATTGACGGACCAAAACGCAGCAGTTGGAAAATAAGCCATCTTCTTTTATTTTAAAAGATGACAAACAGTAAACACGAAACACTTTAACAAAATAACAAAACGACCGTGAAGCTACAAACGTTGTGCACATACATACAGGCTACAAACGTTCTACATAGACAATTACTCACAACCAATGAGAGCCTATGGCTACCCTAAATAAGGCTCCCAATCAGAGACAACCGAAATCAGCTGTCTCTAATTGGGAACTCATTCAGGTAACCATAGACTCTCCTAGACAACTAAACATACATAGACAACGCTAGACATCTACACTCAACACAAACCCATATACTACACCCCATAACCCCTTTACCATATAAACACCCAAAACTAACAAAACATAAACATTCCCCATGTCACACCCTGACCTAACTAAAATAATAAAGAAAACAAAGAATACTAAGGCCAGGGCGTGACACCTTTGTCCAGAACAATCGTTGTTTGGATTTAGAACGGCAACTTTCCCTCTTCATTTAGCAAGCACACTAGCCAAGTGGCACGACGCTCTCCATGTCAACAAACGGAAGAGAACGGAACACGGCAAAACTCCCCCAAAAATTTCAATAATCTGATGAAACTATATTGAAAAAACATACTTTACGATGATATGGTGACATGTATCAAATAAAATCAAAGCCGGAGATAAACGGCAGCTAAACAAAAGGCCATACCACTGTCCACCTGGCGCTCTTCAGAGTACCGAAAATGGGGGACACGTCATTCCAAGATGATGTGTTCCATCTCAGACCAAGATAATCACCTAATTTCTTCTCTCACAGCCTCTTGACACCCAGGGGAAGGTGTATGACGTGCATGTATACTAATAGATCTTGTGCCCATTTATAGGCAGGAAGAAGAACAGAGCCTCGATTTCAGACTTTCCACTTCCTGGTCAGGAAGTGTGCTGCAGAATGAGTTCTGTTTCACTAATTCAAACGGTTTTAGAAACTAGAGAGTGTTTTCTATCCAATAGTAATAATAATATGCATATTGTACGAGCAAGAATTGAGTACGAGGCCGTTTGAAATGGCCACCTTTTATCTGGCTACTCAATACTGCCCCTTGCAGCCCAAACAGGTTAAAATAACTACATTATGATGTTTTTAAAACCTATATCGAATAAAATCAGAGCCGGATATAACTAAGGCCTATAACGAGAGCTTTCCAGAATGCCATCCTGAGGTCTGTCTCGCGTCATGGCGAACGTTGAAAAGAGTGCACCCCACGTTCCAAGACCCTTTATATGGCCTCAGATCTGCCTAGCAACTCCATTTCAATTCTCACTGCTTGCTGACATCTAGGGGAAGGCGTATGCAGTGCATGTCGACCAATAGAATACATGCAAATTAATAAACTGACCCTGGAACAGACTGCCTGATTTCAGATTTCTCACTTCCTGACAGGAAGTTTGCTCCAACTTGAGTTCTGTTTTACTGACAGATATAATTCAAACGGTTTTAGAAACTAGAGAGTGTTTTCTATCCAATAGTAATAATAATATGCATATTGTACGAGCAAGAATTGAGTATGAGGCAGTTTAATTTGGGAACAAATTTTTACAAAGTGAAAACAGCGCCCCCATATTGACAAGAAGTTTTAATGTTTCAATGTTGAAAGCAAAACATGAACCCAAAAGTATTGAAAGCAAACCAAATACTGCAAGGGTATAATTTTGAAATGCAAGAACAAATCAATTGTAAATGGATGCAAAAAAATTGTTTCAATGAAACATATGTTATGATAACGCAATTAAATAAAACGCCTCCCTGTTTCCTGCAACTTTCCCTATCTTTCCCTATCTTTCCCTATCGGTCCCTATCTTTCCCTATCTTTCGCTGTTACACTGGCCTTTTCTTTCGCTGCCTTTTTTCCAGTTGCAAGTTTTGACACAGTCAGTCCAGCAACATAGCACCCTGCATCCTACTGCTGGTTTGCCTCTGAAACTAAGCAGGGTTGGTTCTGGTCAGATGTAGCTGGAAGTGGTGGAAACATTTCAAATCAAACTTTATTTGCCACATGCGCCGAATACAACAAGTGTTGACTTTACCGTGAAATTCTTACTTACAAGCCCTTAATTAACAGTGCAGTTCCAGAAGAAGAAAATATTTACCAATAACAATGAGGCTATATACAGGGGGTACCGGTACCAAGTCAGAGTGCAGGGGTACAGGCTAGATGAGGTATTCTGTACATGTAGGTGGGAGTGAAGTGACTATGCATAGGTAAAAAACAAACAGCCAGTAGCAGCAGTGTACGGTGGGGGGGGGGGGGGGGGGGGGGGGGGGGGGGTATCGATGTAAATTGTACGATGCCGATTTTTATGAATTGTTCAGCAGACTAATGGCTTGGGGATAGAAGCTGTTGAGGAGCCTTTTGGTCCTAGACTTGGTACTCCGGTACCGCTTGCCGTGCGGCAGCAGAGAAAACAGTCTATAACTTGGGTGACTGGAGTTTCTGACAATTTTATGGGCTTTCCTCTGACACCGCCTATTACAGTTGAAGTCGGAAGTTTACATACACTTAAGTTGAAGTCATTAAAACTCGTTTTTCAACCACTCCACAAATTTCCTGTTAACAAACTATAGTTTTGGCAAGTCGGTTAGGACATCTACTTTGTGCATGACACAAGTGATTTTTCCAACAATTGTTTACAGACAGATTATTTCACTAATAATTCACTGTATCACAATTCCAGTGGGTCAGAAGTTTACATACACTAAGTTGACTGTGCCTTTAAACAGCTTGGAAAATTCCAGAAAATGATGTAATGGCTTTGGAAGCTTCTGATAGGCAAATTGTAACGGTTTTCTTCCTGGGATGAAGGAGAGGACCAAAATGCAGCGCGGCTAGTGTTCAACATGTTTAATAGACGAATAAACGGTAACACTACTACAAGTAACAAAATAACAATTGTGAAAACCGAGACAGCCCTATCTAGTGCAGACAAAACACAGAGACAGGAAACAATCACCCACAAAATCCCAACACAAAACAAGCCTCCTATATATGATTCTTAATCAGGGACAACGATTGACAGCTGCCTCTGATTGTTTCTGTGTCCAGCCTAATAGGGTTCTCAGACAAACTAGACACACAACATAGAATTCCCACCCAGCTCACGTCCTGACCAACACTAAACAAGCAAAACACATAAGAACTCTGGTCAGGACGTTACAGTACCCCCCTCCTGAGGTGCGGACTCCGAACGCACCCCTAAAACTCAAGAGGAGGGTCTGGGTGGGCATCTGTCCGCGGTGGCGGCTCCGGCGCAGGACGAGGACACCACTCTACCACTGTCTTTGTCCCCCTCCTTAGCGTCGTTTGAGTGGCGACCCTCGCCCCCGACCTTGGTCTAGGAACCTTCATCAAGCCCCCCCCTAGATAGAGGAGATAGCTCAGGACAGAGAGGTAGCTCAGGACAGAGAGGTAGCTCAGGACAGAAATGAACAATGACCCCAAGCATGCTTCCAAAGTTGTGGCAAAATGGCTTAAGGACAACAAAGTCAAGGTATTGGAGTGGCCATCACAAAGCCCTGACCTCAATCCTATAGACAATTTGTGGGTAAAATTGAAAAGCGTGTGCGATCAAGGAGGCCTACAAACCTGACTCAGTTACACCAGCTCTGTTAGGAGGAATGGGCCAAAATTCACCCAATTTATTGTGGGAAGCTTGTGGAAGGCTACCCAAAATGTTTGACCCAAGTTAAACAATTTAAAGGCAATTCTGCCAAATACTAATTGAGTGTATGTAAACTTTTGACCCACTGGGAATGTGATGAAATAAATAAAAGCTGAAATAAATCATTCTCTCTACTATTATTCTGACATTTCACATTATTAAAATAAATCCTAACTGATCCTAACTGACCTAAAACATGGAATGTTTGAATGAAAATTCCAAAAAGTATCCGTAATGTTCGTAGAAACATGTCAAATGTTTTTTATAATCAATCCTCAGGTTGTTTTTATTAACATATATAATTGATAATATTTCAACCGGACCGTAACCTATTCAATAAAAGAGAGAAAGAAAATGGAGAGCTACCCCTCTCGCGCGCAGGAACTAATCAAAGGACACCTGACTAGTTTTGAAAAATCACGCTCATTTTTTCAAAATAAAAGCCTGAAACTATGTCTAAAGCCTGGTCACAGCCCAAGGAAGCCATTGGAAAAGGAATCTGGTTGATACCCCTTTAAATGGAAGAAAGACGGGAAATGAAACACAGATTTAAAAAAAAAAAAAATAACTTCCGGGTTAAATTTCCTCAGGTTTTCGCCTGCAAAATCAGTTTTGTTATATTCACAGACAATATTTTGACAGTTTTGGAAACTTTGGAGTGTTTTCTATCCTATTCTGTAAATTATATGCATATTCTACGATCTGGACCTGAGAAATAGCCCGTTTACCTTGGGAACGTTATTTTTAAAAAATATATAAAAAAATCTGACCCCTAGCGTCAAGAAGTTAAGGTGTATGTAAACTTCCGACTTCAACTGTAGGTCCTGGATGGCAGGAAGCTTGGCCCCAGTGATGTACTGGGCTGTTAGTACTACCCTCTGTTGCGCCTTATGGACAGATGCTGAGCAGTTGCCATACCAGGCGGTGATGCAACCAGTTAGGATGCTCTCGATGGTGCAGCTGTAGAACCTTTTGAGGATCTGGGGGCCCATTCCAAATCTTTTCAGTCTCCTGAGGGTGGAAAGGTTTTGTCATGCCCTCTTCACGACTGTCTTGGTATGTTTGGACCATGATAGTTTGTTGGAACTTGAAACTCTCGACCTGCTCCACTACAGCCCCGTCAATGTTAATGGGGGCCTGTTCGGCCCGCCTTTTCCTGTAGTCCACGATCAGCTTCTTTGTCTTGCTCACAGAGGCAGAGGTTGTTGTACCTGGCACCACACTATCCGTGTTTTCTGAGCTCCTCCTCATTGTTGTCGGTGATCAGGTCTACCACTGTTGTGTCGTCGTAATGATGGTGTTGTAGTCGTGTTTGGCCACTCAGTCGTGGGTGAACGGGGAATACAGGAGGGGACTAAGTACACACCCCTGAGAGGCCCCAGTGTTAAGGATCAGCGTGGCAGACATATTGTTGCCTATTCTTACCACCTGTGGGTGGCTCGTCAGGAAGTCCAGGATCTAGTTTCAGAGGGAGGTGTTCAGTCCCAGAGTCCTTAGCTTAGTGATGAGCTTTGAGGGAAACATGGTGTTGAACGCTGAGCTGTAGTCAATTAACAGAATTCTCACATAGGTGTTCCTTTTGTCCAGGTGAAAAAGGGCGGTGTGGAGTGCGATTGAGATTGCATCATCTGTGGATCTGAGGGGCGGTATGTGAATTGGAGTGGGTCTAGGGTGTCCGGGAGGATGGTGTTGATGTGAACCATGACCAGCCTTTGAAAGCATTTCATGGGTACCGACATGAGTGCCACGGGGCTGTAATCATTTCGGCAGGTTACTTTCGCTTCCTTCGGCACAGGGACTATGGTGGTCTGCTTGAAACATGTAGCTATTACAGACTCGGTCAGGGAGAGGTTGAAAATGTCAGTGAAGACACTTGACAGTTGGTCCGCGCATGCTTTGAGTACATGTCCTTGTAATCCGTCTGGCCCAGCGGCTTTGTGAATGTTGACCTGTTTAAAGGTTTTGTTCACATCAGCTACCGAGAGCGTTATCACACAGTCATCCAGAACAGCTGGTGCTCTTGTGCATGCTTCAGTGTTGCTTGCCTCGAAGTGAGCATAAAAGGCATTAAGCTCGTCTGGTAGGCTCGCGTCACTGGGCAGCTTGCGCCTGGGTTTCCCTTTGTACTCCGTAATAGTTCTCAAGCCCTGCCACATCTGACGAGCGTCAGAGCCGGTGTAGTAGGATTCAATCTTAATGCTGTATTGACACTTTGCTTGTTTGATGGTTTGTCTGAGAGCATAACGGGATTTCTTATAGGCATCCGGATTAGTCTCCCGCTCCTTGAAAGCGGCAGCTCTAGTCTTTAGCTCAATGCGGATGTTGCCTGTAATCCATGGCTTCTGGTTGGGATATGTACGTACAGTCACTGTGGGGATGACATCATCGATGCACTTATTGATGAAGCCATTGACTGATGTGTTAAACTCCTCAATGCCATTGGATGAATCCTGGAACATATTCCAGTCTGTTCTAGCAAAACAGTCCTGTAGTGTAGCATCCGCATCATCTGAACACTTCTGTATTGAGCGAGTCACTGGTACTTCCTGCTTTAGTTTTTGCTTGTAAGCAGGAATCAGGATAGAATTGTGGTCAGATTTGCCAAATGGAGGGCGGGGGAGAGCTTTGTATGCATCTCTGTGTGTGGAGTAAAGGTGGTCTAGGATTCTTTTTCTTTCCTTGTTGCACATGTTACATGCAGGTAAAAATTTGGTAAAGCTGATTTAAGTTTCCCTGCATTGAAGTCCCCGGTCACTAGGAGCGCCGCTTCTGAGTGAGCATTTTCTTCTTTGCTTATGGCCTAATACAGCTGGTTGAGTGCGGTCTTAGTGACAGCATCGGTTTGTGGTGGTAAATAGACGGCTACGAATAATACAGATGGTAACTCTCTTGGTAGATAGTGTGGTCGACAACTTATCATAACGTATTCAACCTCAGGCGAGCAATACCTCGAGACCTCTTTAATATTAGATTTTGCGCACCAGCTGTTACTGACAAAACGACACACACCCCTACCCCTCATCTTATCAGAGGTAGCGTCTCTGTTCTGCCGGGGCATGGAAAATCCCGCCAGCTCTATATTGTCCGTTTCTTTGTTCAGCCACGTCTCAGTGAAACATAAGATGTTACAGTTTTAATGTGCCGTTGGAAGGATAATCTTAATAATAGGTCATCAATTTTATTTTCTAATGATTGCACGTTAGCAAGGAGAATGGAAGGCATGGGGAGTTTACTTGCTCGCCTGCGGCTTCTCAGAAGGATCCCCGATCTGCGTCCCCTTTCCCAGCTTCTTTTCCTTACGCAAAAGGCGTGGATTTGGGCCTGTTCCAGTGAAAGCAGGATATCCTTCTCATCGGACTCGTTAACCTGTCTAGGATCAGCGTGGCGCTAGCGGCACCCCCCCCCCCCCCCCACTGAAAAACCAGTGCCGCGAAATTCAAAAAAAATATTTTTTTTAAATATTTAACTTTCACACATTAAAGTCCAATACAGCTAATGAAAGACACAGATCTTATGAATCCAGTCAACATTTCCGATTTTTAAAATGTTTTACAGGGAAGACACAATATGTAAAGATGTACATCTATTACCTAAAAACACATTAGCATAATCCACCATCTTTTATTTGTCCACCAACACCAGTAGCCATCACCAATTCGGCTAAACTAAGATATTTATAGCCCCTAACCAACAAAAAAACTCATTAGATGACAGTCTGATAACATATTTATGGTATGGGATAGGTTTTGTTAGAAAAAAGTGCATATTTCAGGTATATGGCATAGTTTACAATTGCACCCACCATCACAAATGGACTAGAATAATTACAATGAGCAACGTGTTTACCTAACTACTAATCATCAAACATTTCGTAAAAATACACAGCATACACGAATCGAAAGACACAGATCCTGTGAATACAGACAATATTTCAGATTTTCTAAGTGTCTTACAGCGAAAACACAATAAATCGTTATATTAGCTTAGCACATAGCAATTAGCAGCCCAGCATTGATTCTAGCCAAAGTGAGCGATAAAAGTCAACATCGCCAAAAGATATTAATTTTTTCACTAACCTTCTCAGAATTCTTCCGATGACACTCCTGTAACATCACATTACAACATGCATATACAGTTTGATCGAAAATGTTTATATTTAGCCACCAAAATCATGGTTAGACAATGTGAAATGTAGACAAGCTGGTAAAGAAAACGTCCTTGCGCCACTTAGACAGTGATCTACTCTTATACATAAATACTCATAAACGTGACTAAAAAATATAGGGTGGACAGGGATTGATAGACAATTTAATTCTTAATACAATTGCGTTATTACATTTTTTAATTTATCCTTACTTTTCAATACAGTTTGCGCCAAGCGAAGCTACGTCAAAAAACATGGCGTCCTAAGCCACTAAAATGTTTCGACAGAAACACGATTTATCATAATAAAAATGTCCTACCTTGAGCTGTTCTTCCATCAGTATCTTGGGCAAAGGATCCTTTCTTGGGAGAAATCGTCTTTTGGTGGAAAGCTGTCCTCTTGCCATGTGGAAATGTCAACTACGTTCGGGATGAACTGAAAAGCGTGCCCAACTTTTCACATCGTTGCAAAAATAAATGTCCCAAAATCGCACTAAACGGATATAAATTGCTATAAAACGCTTTAAATTAACTACTTTGTGATGTTTGTAACTCCTATAACGAGTGAAAAGATGACCGGAGAAATATAACAGGCTAAACTAACGCTTGGAACAGGAGAGGGTCGGTGTCTTCCACGCGCGTTACGCAGCAAGAAAAGACTTGCTAGCTGAAGGTTTTTTTCATTTGTAGGGCCTGTGAACGAGCAATCGAGCCCGTTGGAATCGTCATCACGTAAAGGCATCCAGGGGAAGACGTAAGAAGTGTCCGTATAGTCATAGCAACGACAGAGCCCTTTTAAATGACTTCAGAAAAGTGGCCAACGTTTCTCAAATCTGACTCCATGTCAGGGAAATTGCTGTAGAATGGGCTCTGTTCCACTTAGAGACAAAATTTCAACTCCTATAGAAACTATAGACTGTTTTCTATCCAATAATAATAATAATATGCATATTGTACGATCAAGGATTTTGTGGGAATCCGTTTAAAAAATTAGCCACATTAGCATAAATAGTCTAAACAGCGCCCCCATCCCCAACAGGTTAAAGGAAAAGTCTGTGGTGAGTAATCGCTTTTCTGATGTCCAGAAGTTATTTTCGGTCATAAGAGACGGTAGCAGCAACATTATGTACACAAAAGTACACACCAAAAACACACAAAAAAACAAAACAAAATTGCATAATTGGTTGGTAGAATGTAAAACGTCAGCCATGATCTTCGGCGCCATCTTATCACAAGTAATTACTGACTCATGTAAACATGTTGGGGTGCCAGATATTTCGGGGGGAGGAGGGGAACCAGAATTGGTGTATCAGAGTGCAGCTTGGTGTAAACTAATTTGGTCTTTGTTTTCTGTTTTCCACCCACTTGGGAGCCAGGCCCACCCACTTGGGAGCCAGGCCCAACCAATCAGAATGAGTTTTTCCCCACACTGTCACGTTCCTGACCTATTTATGTTAGTTTTTGTGTGTTAGTTGGTCAGGACGTGAGGTTGGGTGGGCATTCTATGTTATCTGTTTCTATGTTGGTTTCGGTTTGCCTGGTATGGCTCTTGATTAGAGGCAGGTGGTTTGCGTTTGCCTCTAATTAAGAGTCATATTTAGGTAGGGCATTCTCACTGTTTGTTTGTGGGTGAATGTCTCCTATGTCTGTATGTATGTTCGTACCACATGGGACTGTAGCGTTTGTTTGTTTCGTTTCGTTTCGATGTCGTCCGTTTCCTGTACGTAAGTTTATGTTTAGTTATGTAAGTTTATGTTCAGGTTTCGTTCAACGTCGTTTTCTTGTTTTGTAGTTTGAAAGTGTTTTGTTTCGTTTCGTGTTGCCATCATCGTTGTTAAATAAAGATGGCTTATTTCCCAAAGCCTGCGTTTTGGTCTGAGGATCCTTCTCTCCTCACCTCATCCGAGGATGAGGAGAGCGTCACCCGTTACACACAAAAGGTCTTTATTACAGACAGAAATACTCCTCATGCTGTTTAATCCGCATCTTGATATGCCACACCTGTCAGGTAGATGGATTATCTTGGCAAAGGAGAAACACTCACTAACAGGTTTGCAAACAAATTTGTGCACAAAATTTGAGAGAAATAAAGTTTTTGTGCGTATGGAACATTTCTGGGATCTTTTATTTCAGCTCATGAAACATCACTTTACATGTTGTATTTATATTTTTGTTCAGTGTACATTGAGCTGGAACACACATTCTCCTCCTCATATAGTCATTTCTCAATACGGCTGTGTATGCTTGTGGGACTCGATCCCCGGGCCGGGAGGAGGAAGCGTGTCCGGCTGTGATGTGATGTGTCCATGGTAGCGGCAGACACACACTGAGCCAGGATATTAGAGAAGGAGAGGAGAGAGCACACACTCTGAGGAGGAGCGAGGGATGGATCAGTGATGAGAGGAGAGAGGGATGGTGTGTTGGTGGGCTTGTGTTCTGGGCTGTGTGAGGATCACAGTCCCCCTTTCGTCTCTTAACACCCGGACGCCCCTCGCGGATCAATTCCTACTTAGGGTAACACCACCCTCTTGCCTGGTGTTTGATCTGTGCTCCCCAGCTGTGAGGATACATGTTACCTTATAGCTTTATCCTGTGGCTGGATCAAACAGCCCTAGAAAGAAATGGCCCTATGATGTATATTCCATTGAGATACTCCACATATTGAAACTCCACATGAATTCCAATACTGAGAGCAAAAAAAACGATAGACGGCGTAACCGAACAACTCCAACCATATGCACATAGTGACTGAAAATACTTGTTTCATTTCATGAAAACCCAAAGCATGATAGAGTAATGTAAACTTGTGCTGTGGCATTTCTCTCAGAGGAGAGGTCATTGTTTGCTCAGTGTGGTGTGTTTTGAGGTGATATTTGGAGGTCAGAGAACAAGAGAAGAAACTCAGAGTAAGCAGACTTTGCTGACCCCACAGAGCGCCCGTGTCCATGGCAACAGCTCGGGACCCACATGAGTCCATCCCAGGTGACCCTCTGAGATTCTGTTGCATGGTTATCGGTGGTTATACACAGACATACAGAGCGGAGCTGCATGGTCAGAGTCAGAGAGACACACCTGGAATCAGACCACTATAGATTCTTCAGATACATCTGATTAGAACTGTGCTTTAGACATTCATAGATCTAGTTGCTATTAATGCAGACATGGTTATAGAGGATATACGCTTTGTGGATACTGAAGATCAATAAGATATCTGATGGACTAGTACGCTGTGAGGAAACAGCAATCCCCTTTGAAATGTAGGAGTGGGGTACCCTCTCTGTCCCATGAAACTATTTATCCTCTTCACTACTACTCTCCAATGCCAACACCATACGGACAGGCAGGAGCTTCCTCATAACCATCCTCAACAACTAGGAGACATTTGGCCATGCTTCCAAATGACCTCTCATCACCCAGCAGAAGAATGAGAGAGAAAATATATAACAAAATGGTATGTTAGAGCGAGGAGAGAGGAGGGGTGAAAGAGGGGGTGCAGGCAACTTTCTCTCCTACTTGCTGGCCTTGGGCAGGCTCTTGTGTTAGCTGAAGGTTGAGCCTTGGGCTTGATGAAAAGACCCCCTCGGCAAACAGAGCTCCGTGTTCCCTGTAGTGTTGTGTGTCCTGTGTGTATGTAGCAGGAGCGAGCGAGCCACACACTCCCCAGCCTCCACCCCTCCCTGTAGCCTTCATGAATCAGGGCCCACACACATCCGCCACACACTCTTTTGTTCTCTCAAAACATTGCTGTAAAAATGCTCAACGCCCTCTATTTCTTGCTCCTCTCCTTCAATTTCTTCCCTTCTATCTCCTGCTTGTTTCCCCCCTTCCCGTCTCCGGGTCTTGCTGTTTCTCTCTAGTTCCCTCTGTTTTTCTCAGTTTTGTCCTGTTTCTCTCCGATCCCCATCGATCTGTTTATCTTCCTTCCGTTTCTTTCTGTCTCTTTCTCCCTTATTGGTGACGTCTGTGTTCAGTTACACATTTGTCTTAATACGTTTAAAAAGAGCACACTGATGAAACCCACTTGTCATCCCAAAGGTTACCTGGCTAATAGCAAATCATTCATTTAACACAGTTTGAGCTTGTTCCATTCCTGCACCTATTCTTTTTTCTTGTTCTCAATTCAGATGTTTCCAAGCTTTTAGTGTCAAACGGAGGGACAAAAGAGCTGATGTGAGCAGAGGTATTATGACTGTATGTCCAGCCTTTTTAAAAAGTCATGAGGTCCAGAGCCAAGTATCTATTATTGAAGCCAGTGGCCAGTCGGACAGGGCTCTGGCCCCAGCACACAGCACACACCACTCACCCGCCTCCCTCCTATCTCCTCTATCACTGTCACTGCAAAGGGCTCCTGCTCTCTCCTTTAATACAAATCACCTTCCCAAGTCCATAAGGGAATAACTGCTAGTGTTTCACAATGAGGTACCAATACAGCCTGCTGCCATTAGAATGTGTTTGTGATTAGAATGATAAGTGTTTTTCATTTATGTGCTAGGTTTATATTGATTGTTTTCTGCTAACCATACCAATTTGTTGGATTGCAAGTGAGTCAGAGAGAGAGAAAGGAAGTTAATGCATGCACGTGTATGTGTTTGTGCAAGTGTGAGGAAATAGTCGGCTTTCTGCTCTCTCTCTCTCTCTCTCTCTCTGTAACGGCAGCCTTCCCTCTCTTCACTATAAGAGAGGGTGAAACAGGGATCGGACCAACACGCAGCGTAGCCAGTGCTCAACATGTTTAATTAAACAAAAACAGTGAACATTTACAACGAACAAAATAACAAAATGTGGCAAACCGAAACAGTCCTATCTGGTGCAGAATACAAACACAGAGACAGGGAACAACCACCCACAATCCCGAACACAAAACAAGTCACCTATATATGATTCTCAATAAGGGACAACGATTGACAACTGTCTCTGATTGAGAACCATATTAGGCTGGACACAGAAACAGACTAACTAGACACACAACATAGAATTCCCACTCAGCTCACGTCCTGACCAACACTAAACAAGCAAAACACATAAGAACTCTGGTCAGGACATTACAGTACCCCCCTCCTGAGGTGCGGACTCCGAACGCACCTCTAAAACTCAAGAGGAGGGTCTGGGTGGGCATCTGTCCGCGGTGACGGCTCCGGCGCAGGACGAGGACACCACTCTACCACTGTCGTTGTCCCCCTCCTTAGCGTCCTTTGAGTGGCGACCCTTCCCGACCTTGGTCTAGGAACCTTCACCAAGCCCCCCCCTAGATAGAGGAGATAGCTCAGGACAGAGAGGGAGCTCAGGACAGAGAGGGAGCTCAGGACAGAGAGGGCGCACTATAGGCCTGGTGCGTGGTGCCGGAACTGGTGGTACCGGACTGAGGGCACGCACCACAGGGAGAGTGCGGGGAGAAGGAACAGTGCATACAGTGCTCTGGAGACGCACAGGAGGCTTGGTGCGTGGTGCCAGAACTGGTGGTACCGGGCTGGAGACACGCACCACAGGGAGAGTGCGTGGAGGAGGAACAGAGTTCTGGAGACGCACAGGAAGCTTGGTGCGTGGTGCCGGAACTGGAGGTACTGGGCTGGAGACACGCACCATAGGGAGAGTGCGAGGAGGAGGAACAGGGCTCTGGAGACGCACTGGAAGCCTGGTGCGTGGTGTAGGCACTGGTTGTACTGGGCTGGGGCCACGCACCATAAGGCGAGTGCGGGGTGCAGGAACTGGAGGTACTGGGCTGGGGCGGGAAAGTGGCGCCTGATATACCGGACCGTGCAGGCGTACTGGCTCCCTTGAGCACCGAGCCTGCCCAACATTACCTGGTTGAATGCTCCCCGTAGCCCGTCCAGTGCGGGGAGGTGGAATAACCCGCACTGGGCTGTGTTGGCGAACCGGGGACACCATGCGTAAGGTTTGTGCCATGTACACCGGCCCGAGGAGACGTACTGGAGGCCAGATATGTAGAGCCGGCTTCATGGCACTTGGCTCAATGCTCAATCTAGCCCGGCCAGTGCGGGGAGGTGGAATAACCCGCACCGGGCTATGCACACGTACAGGAGACACCGTGCGCTCTTCCGCATAACACGGTGTCTGCCCGTACTCCATCTCTCCACAGTAAGCATGGGAAGTGGGCGCAGGTCTCCTACCTGACTTCGCAACACTATCCTTTAGCCCCCTCCCCCCCAAGAAATTTTTGGGGTTTCTTCACGGGCTTCTTACCGCGTCGTCGTGCTAACCTCATTCGCCGGTATCCCTCTGCACATTGCCCCATCGAATCCCAGGCGGGCTCCGGCACTCTCCCTGGGTCAACCGACCACCTGTCTATTTCCTCCCAAGTGATGTAACCCAGATCCGGCTCCTGCTGCCGAGCTAGCTCCTCAAAACGCCGCTTCTCTGCTTTTGCTGCCTCCAGCTCTGCTTTGGGGCGGCGATACTCCTCTGGCTCTGCCCAGGGTCCTTTTCCGTCCAGCTCGTCCTCCCATGTCCATTTCTCCTGGTCTTTGTCTGTCTCTGTCTGTCTCTCTCAGACTGCTGTTCTCAAGCTCCACAGGCTAGGAACAGACAGCTGCCATTCCTACAGCCCATGCTGGGTGACAGAGAAGTGAAACAGATGGGAGAATTTAAAAGGGAGAGTATCTTTACAGCTAAACATTACAGTATTGATTGCGTACAGGTACTCATTGTGTTACTTTATATTGAAATGAATCTGTAGTATTGGGATTGTTTTTAGACCGACAACTCTGTAGCTCTCTGTTTTATGTGGGGAGTAGCAGTATGCTTTGCACTCACACACTCGCCCTCTTTTCAAACAGAATGCAAAGAGACGTGCTCACACGTACAGGGAGCGAGTGCGACTCACACATACAGACTTATACTTTCACACCCTGAGTGTGATATGCATGGATTCCTAAGTTTCCTTACACTCCTCTCCTCACACCCCATCTTCAAACCTTGTGCTGGGGTTAAGATTGGGTGTATGTCCGTGTGTGCGTGCGTGTGTAATACTTAACAGACACAACATGAATAGCAATGAAGGCTCTCACCAATCAACATATTCTACATTTGCTACAAGGATATGTGTGCAAACTGTTGACTAAAAGCTGATATACTTTTCCTTTAATTCCACACCCTCACGGTTGCTTCACTTTGTGGTTCAAGGTAACTGAGGAAGTTGCCATGGTTGCACCGGTGAGCTCACCCACTCTGGCTACATTTCATTTTGGTTGTTCAGTGGTTTTCTTTTGATATCTTCCACTTTCAAGGGCATTTTTGTGAAAGAAAGCCAAGGCTCTGAAACAAACCGTGGAGATGGCATTCATACAAAATCATTTCATCTGTCTGGGTGGAGGTGAGGACTGGCGGGGGCGTCTCTTTTGTCATGCCTAAAAACTCACATACCATTTGTCTACCGGTGTGTGTGTGTGTGTGTGTGTGTGTGTGTGTGTGTGTGTGTGTGTGTGTGTGTGTGTGTGTGTGTGTGTGTGTGTGTGTGTGTGTGTGTGTGTGTGTGTGGACGTATTTAACTAGAAGTCCCCACAAGAATAGTAAATGAACAAAATAATAGTAAATGAACAAAAATTGGACCAACTGGGGACATTTTGTTAGTCCCCACGAGGTCAAATGCTATTTCTAGGGGTTTAGAGTTAAGGTTAGAATTAGTGTTAGGGTTAGAACTATGTTAAGGGTTAGGAGGTAGGTCTGGTTTTAGGGTTAAGGTTAGGTTTTTGGGTTAAGGTTAGGGTTAAGGGTAAGTTTACGATTAGGGTAAGGGTAAGCGTACGGGTTAGGGTTAGGGAATAGGGAATTGGGACTGGATTGTGTGTCCCCACAAGGTTAGCTGTGCAAGACTGTGTGTGTGTGTGTGTGTGTGTGTGTGCATGTATGAGCTTGTTTGCAGGCATGTGTGTTCTGAATAGCATGTGTACTGTAACCTGTACTGTAGCCTGCTTTCCTCTATGACAGTTCATTAGAAACTTGGTAACTGTGCAGTTTGTTTTGACTATAGTTCTGCTGAGTTCTATTTCGAGGTAGAGTTGGATTCAATCAGTATCGCCAAAGTATCTCAAGCAGATCGGGGTAAATATGTAAAGGTAATTTTCGATTGAGCAAACATATGGGAACATTGTCTTTAATTGTCAATCGCGATATAAAGCAGATCTTTAAGGATTGAACAGAGCCCTTAGTTGGCATTTCAGATGTAAATTCTTGTTGTGACAGTTGACTGCACTGCTGGTTGGTTGTGTTGCATAGGGCTGGTCTGTGTGTTACTACAGTATGATGGTTAGGTTCTGTTGGCAGAGGGCTGGTCTGTGTGTTACTGCAGTATAATGGGTAGGTTTTGTTGGCAGAGGGCTGGTCTGTGTGTTACTACAGTATGATGGTTAGGTTCTGTTGGCAGAGGGCTGGTCTGTGTGTTACTACAGTATAATGGGTAGGTTCTGTTGGCAGAGAGCTTGTCTGTGTGTTACTGCAGTATAATGGGTAGGTTCTGTTGGCAGATGGATGGTCTGTGTGTTACTACAGTATAATGGGTAGGTTCTGTTGGCAGAGGGCTGGTCTGTGTGTTACTACAGTATAATGGGTAGGTTCTGTTAGCAGAGAGCTTGTCTGTGTGTTACTGCAGTATAATGGGTAGGTTCTGTTGGCAGATGGATGGTCTGTGTGTTACTACAGTATAATGGGTAGGTTCTGTTGGCAGAGGGCTGGTCTGTGTGTTACTACAGTATGATGGGTAGGTTCTGTTGGCAGATGGATGGTCTGTGTGTTACTACAGTATAATGGGTAGGTTCTGTTGGCAGAGGGCTGGTCTGAGTGTTAATACAGTATAATGGGTAGGTTCTGTTGGCAAAGGGCTGGTCTGTGTGTTACTACAGTATAATGGGTAGGTTCTGTTGGCAGATGGCTGGTCTGTGTATTACAACAGTATGATGGGTAGGTTCTGTTGGTAGAGGGCTTGTCTGTGTATTACTAGAGTATAATGGGTTGGTTCTGTTGGCAGAGAGCTGGTCTGTGTGTTACTACAGTATAATGGGTAGGTTCTGTTGGCAGAGGGCTGGTCTGTGTGTTACTACAGTATGATGGGTAGATTCTCTTGGCAGAGAGCTGGTCTGTGTGTTACTACAGTATGATGGGTAGGTTCTGTTGGCAGAGGGCTGGTCTGTGTGTTACTACAGTATGATGGGTAGGTTCTCTTAGCAGAGGGCTGGTCTGTGTGTTACTACAGTATAATGGGTAGGTTCTGTTGGCAGAGGGCTGGTCTGTGTGTTACTACAGTATGATGGGTAGGTTCTGTTGGCAGAGGGCTGGTCTGTGTGTTACTACAGTATGATGGGTAGGTTCTGTTGGTAGATGGCTGGTCTGTGTGTTACTGCAATATGATGCGTAGGTTCTGTTGGCAGAGGGCTGGTCTGTGTGTTACTACAGTATAATGGGTAGGTTCTGTTGGCAGAGGGCTGGTCTGTGTATTACTGCAGTATAATGGGTAGGTTCTGTTGGCAGAGGGCTGGTCTGTGTGTTACTGCAGTATAATGGGTAGGTTCTGTTGGCAGAGAGCTGGTCTGTGTGTTACTACAGTATAATGGGTAGGTTCTGTTGGCAGAGGGCTGGTCCGTGTGTTACTACAGTATGATGGGTAGGTTCTGTTGGCAGAGGGCTGGTCTGTGTGTTACTACAGTATGATGGTTATGTTCTGTTGGCAGAGGGCTAGTCTGTGTGTTACTACAGTATGATGGGTAGGTTCTGTTGGCAGAGGGCTGGTCTGTGTGTTACTACAGTATGATGGGTAGGTTCTGTTGGCAGAGGGCTGGTCTGTGGGTTACTAAAGTATAATGGGTAGGTTCTGTTGGCAGATGGCTGGTCTGTGTGTTACTGCAGTATAATGGGTAGGTTCTGTTGGCAGAGAGCTTGTCTGTGTGTTACTACAGTATGATGGGTAGGTTCTGTTGGCAGAGGGCTGGTCTGTGTGTTACTGCAGTATAATGGGTAGGTTCTGTTGGCACAGGGCTAGTCTGTGTGTTACTACAGTATGATGGGTAGGTTCTGTTGGCAGAGGGCTGGTCTGTGTGTTACTACAGTATGATGGGTAAGTTATGTTGGCAGAGGGCTGGTCCGTGTGTTACTACAGTATAATGGGTAGGTTCTGTTGGCAGATGGCTGGTCTGTGTGTTACTGCAGTATAATGGGTAGGTTCTGTTGGTAGAGGGCTGGTCTGTGTGTTACTACAGTATAATGGGTAGGTTCTGTTGGTAGAGGGCTGGTCTGTGTGTTACTGCAGTATAATGGGTAGGTTCTGTTGGCAGATGGCTGGTCTGTATGTTACTACAGTATAATGGGTAGGTTCTGTTGGTAGAGGGCTGGTCTGTGTGTTACTACAGTATGATGGGTAGGATTCTGTTGTCAGAGGGCTGGTCTGTGTGTTACTGCAGTATGATGGGTAGGTTCTGTTGGCAGAGGGCTGGTCTGTGTATTACTACAGTATAATGGGTAGGTTCTGTTGGCAGAGGGCTGGTCTGTGTGTTACTACAGTATAATGGGTAGGTTCTGTTGGCAGAGGGCTGGTCTGTGTGTTATTGCAGTGTAATGGGTAGGTTCTCTTAGCAGAGGGCTGGTCTGTGTGTTATTGCAGTGTAATGGGTAGGTTCTGTTGGCAAAGGGCTGGTCTGTGTGTTACTACAGTATAATGGGTAAGTTCTGTTGGCAGAGGGCTGGTCTGAGTGTTACTACAGTATGTTGGGTAGGTTCTGTTGGCAAAGGGCTGGTCTGTGTGTTACTACAGTATAATGGGTAGGTTCTGTTGGCAGATGGCTGGTCTGTGTATTACAACAGTATGATGGGTAGGTTCTGTTGGCAGAGGGCTTGTCTGTGTGTTACTACAGTATGATGGGTAGGTTCTGTTGGCAGAGGGCTGGTCTGTGTGTTACTGCAGTATAATGGGTAGGTTCTGTTGGCACAGGGCTAGTCTGTGTGTTACTACAGTATGATGGGTAGGTTCTGTTGGCAGAGGGCTGGTCTGTGTGTTACTACAGTATGATGGGTAGGTTATGTTGGCAGAGGGCTGGTCCGTGTGTTACTACAGTATAATGGGTAGGTTCTGTTGGCAGATGGCTGGTCTGTGTGTTACTGCAGTATAATGGGTAGGTTCTGTTGGTAGAGGGCTTGTCTGTGTGTTACTACAGTATAATGGGTAGGTTCTGTTGGTAGAGGGCTGGTCTGTGTGTTACTGCAGTATAATGGGTAGGTTCTGTTGGCAGATGGCTGGTCTGTATGTTACTACAGTATAATGGGTAGGTTCTGTTGGTAGAGGGCTGGTCTGTGTGTTACTACAGTATGATGGGTAGGATTCTGTTGTCAGAGGGCTGGTCTGTGTGTTACTGCAGTATAATGGGTAGGTTCTGTTGGCAGAGGGCTGGTCTGTGTATTACTACAGTATAATGGGTAGGTTCTGTTGGCAGAGGGCTGGTCTGTGTGTTACTACAGTATAATGGGTAGGTTCTGTTGGCAGAGGGCTGGTCTGTGTGTTATTGCAGTGTAATGGGTAGGTTCTGTTGGCAGAGGGCTGGTCTGTGTGTTACTGCAGTATAATGGGTAGGTTCTGTTGGCAAAGGGCTGGTCTGTGAGTTACTACAGTATAATGGGTAAGTTCTGTTGGCAGAGGGCTGGTCTGAGTGTTACTACAGTATGATGGGTAGGTTCTGTTGGCAAAGGGCTGGTCTGTGTGTTACTACAGTATAATGGGTAGGTTCTGTTGGCAGATGGCTGGTCTGTGTATTACAACAGTATGATGGGTAGGTTCTGTTGGCAGAGGGCTTGTCTGTGTATTACTAGAGTATAATGGGTTGGTTCTGTTGGCAGACAGCTGGTCTGTGTGTTACTACAGTATAATGGGTAGGTTCTGTTGGCAGAGGGCTTGTCTGTGTGTTACTACAGTATGATGGGTAGATTCTCTTGGCAGAGAGCTGGTCTGTGTGTTACTACAGTATGATGGGTAGGTTCTGTTGGCAGAGGGCTGGTCTGTGTGTTACTACAGTATGATGGGTAGGTTCTCTTAGCAGAGGGCTGGTCTGTGTGTTACTACAGTATAATGGGTAGGTTCTGTTGGCAGAGGGCTGGTCTGTGTGTTACTACAGTATGATGGGTAGGATCTGTTGGCAGAGGGCTGTCTGTGTGTTGCTAAAGTATGATTGGTAGGTTCTGTTGGCAGAGGGCTGGTCTGTGTGTTATTAAAGTATAATGGGTAGGTTCTGTTGGCAGAGGGCTGGTCTGTGTGTTACTACAGTATAATGGGTAGGTTCTGTTGGCAGAGGGCTGGTCTGTGTATTACTGCAGTATAATGGGTAGGTTCTGTTGGCAGAGGGCTGGTCTGTGTGTTACTGCAGTATAATGGGTAGGTTCTGTTGGCAGAGAGCTGGTCTGTGTGTTACTACAGTATAATGGGTAGGTTCTGTTGGCAGAGGGCTGGTCCGTGTGTTACTACAGTATAATGGGTAGGTTCTGTTGGCAGAGGGCTGGTCTGTGTATTACTGCAGTATAATGGGTAGGTTCTGTTGGCAGAGGGCTGGTCTGTGTATTACTGCAGTATAATGGGTAGGTTTTGTTGGTAGAGGGCTGGTCTGTGTGTTACTAAAGTATAATGGGTATGTTATGTTGGCAGAGGGCTGGTCTGTGTGTTACTACAGTATGATGGTTATGTTCTGTTGGCAGAGGGCTGTCTGTGTGTTACTACAGTATGATGGGTAGGTTCTGTTGGCAGAGGGCTGTCTGTGTGTTGCTAAAGTATGATTGGTAGGTTCTGTTGGCAGAGGGCTAGTCTGTGTGTTACTACAGTATGATGGGTAGGTTCTGTTGGCAGAGGGCTGTCTGTGTGTTGCTAAAGTATGATTGGTAGGTTCTGTTGGCAGAGGGCTGGTCTGTGTGTTACTACAGTATAATGGGTAGGTTCTGTTGGCAGAGGGCTGGTCTGTGTATTACTGCAGTATAATGGGTAGGTTCTGTTGGCAGAGGGCTGGTCTGTGTGTTACTGCAGTATAATGGGTAGGTTCTGTTGGCAGAGAGCTGGTCTGTGTGTTACTACAGTATAATGGGTAGGTTCTGTTGGCAGAGGGCTGGTCCGTGTGTTACTACAGTATAATGGGTAGGTTCTGTTGGCAGAGGGCTGGTCTGTGTATTACTGCAGTACAATGGGTAGGTTCTGTTGGCAGAGGGCTGGTCTGTGTATTACTGCAGTATAATTGGTAGGTTCTGTTGGTAGAGGGCTGGTCTGTGTGTTACTAAAGTATAATGGGTATGTTATGTTGGCAGAGGGCTGGTCTGTGGGTTACTACAGTATGATGGGTAGGTTCTGTTGGCAGAGGGCTGGTCTGTGTGTTACTACAGTATGATGGTTATGTTCTGTTGGCAGAGGGCTGTCTGTGTGTTACTACAGTATGATGGGTAGGTTCTGTTGGCAGAGGGCTGTCTGTGTGTTGCTAAAGTATGATTGGTAGGTTCTGTTGGCAGAGGGCTAGTCTGTGTGTTACTACAGTATGATGGGTAGGTTCTGTTGGCAGAGGGCTGTCTGTGTGTTGCTAAATTATGATGGGTAGGTTCTGTTGGCAGAGGGCTGGTCTGTGTGTTACTACAGTATGATGGGTAGGTTCTGTTGGCAGAGGGCTGTCTGTGTGTTGCTAAAGTATGATTGGTAGGTTCTGTTGGCAGAGGGCTAGTCTGTGTGTTACTACAGTATGATGGGTAGGTTCTGTTGGCAGAGGGCTGTCTGTGTGTTGCTAAAGTATGATTGGTAGGTTCTGTTGGCAGAGGGCTGGTCTGTGTGTTATTACAGTATAATGGGTAGGTTCTGTTGGCAGAGGGCTGGTCTGTGTATTACTGCAGTATAATGGGTAGGTTCTGTTGGCAGAGGGCTGGTCTGTGTGTTACTGCAGTATAATGGGTAGGTTCTGTTGGCAGAGAGCTGGTCTGTGTGTTACTACAGTATAATGGGTAGGTTCTGTTGGCAGAGGGCTGGTCCGTGTGTTACTACAGTATAATGGGTAGGTTCTGTTGGCAGAGGGCTGGTCTGTGTATTACTGCAGTATAATGGGTAGGTTCTGTTGGCAGAGGTCTGGTCTGTGTATTACTGCAGTATAATGGGTAGGTTCTGTTGGTAGAGGGCTGGTCTGTGTGTTACTAAAGTATAATGGGTATGTTATGTTGGCAGAGGGCTGGTCTGTGGGTTACTACAGTATGATGGGTAGGTTCTGTTGGCAGAGGGCTGGTCTGTGTGTTACTACAGTATGATGGTTATGTTCTGTTGGCAGAGGGCTGTCTGTGTGTTACTACAGTATGATGGGTAGGTTCTGTTGGCAGAGGGCTGTCTGTGTGTTGCTAAAGTATGATTGGTAGGTTCTGTTGGCAGAGGGCTAGTCTGTGTGTTACTACAGTATGATGGGTAGGTTCTGTTGGCAGAGGGCTGTCTGTGTGTTGCTAAAGTATGATTGGTAGGTTCTGTTGGCAGAGGGCTGGTCTGTGTGTTACTAAAGTATAATGGGTAGGTTCTGTTGGCAGAGGGCTGGTCTGTGTGTTACTACAGTATAATGGGTAGGTTCTGTTGGCAGAGGGCTTGTCTGTGTGTTACTACAGTATGATGGGTAGGTTCTGTTGGCAGAGGGCTGGTCTGTGGGTTACTAAAGTATAATGGGTAGGTTCTGTTGGCAGATGGCTGGTCTGTGTGTTACTACAGTATGATGGTTATGTTCTGTTGGCAGAGGGCTGGTCTGTGTGTTACTACAGTATGATGGGTAGGTTCTGTTGGCAGAGGGCTGGTCTGTGGGTTACTAAAGTATAATGGGTAGGTTCTGTTGGTAGAGGGCTTGTCTGTGTGTTACTACAGTATAATGGGTAGGTTCTGTTGGTAGAGGGCTGGTCTGTGTGTTACTGCAGTATAATGGGTAGGTTCTGTTGGCAGATGGCTGGTCTGTATGTTACTACAGTATAATGGGTAGGTTCTGTTGGTAGAGGGCTGGTCTGTGTGTTACTACAGTATGATGGGTAGGATTCTGTTGTCAGAGGGCTGGTCTGTGTGTTACTGCAGTATAATGGGTAGGTTCTGTTGGCAGAGGGCTGGTCTGTGTATTACTACAGTATAATGGGTAGGTTCTGTTGGCAGAGGGCTGGTCTGTGTGTTACTACAGTATAATGGGTAGGTTCTGTTGGCAGAGGGCTGGTCTGTGTGTTATTGCAGTGTAATGGGTAGGTTCTGTTGGCAGAGGGCTGGTCTGTGTGTTACTGCAGTATAATGGGTAGGTTCTGTTGGCAAAGGGCTGGTCTGTGAGTTACTACAGTATAATGGGTAAGTTCTGTTGGCAGAGGGCTGGTCTGAGTGTTACTACAGTATGATGGGTAGGTTCTGTTGGCAAAGGGCTGGTCTGTGTGTTACTACAGTATAATGGGTAGGTTCTGTTGGCAGATGGCTGGTCTGTGTATTACAACAGTATGATGGGTAGGTTCTGTTGGCAGAGGGCTTGTCTGTGTATTACTAGAGTATAATGGGTTGGTTCTGTTGGCAGACAGCTGGTCTGTGTGTTACTACAGTATAATGGGTAGGTTCTGTTGGCAGAGGGCTTGTCTGTGTGTTACTACAGTATGATGGGTAGATTCTCTTGGCAGAGAGCTGGTCTGTGTGTTACTACAGTATGATGGGTAGGTTCTGTTGGCAGAGGGCTGGTCTGTGTGTTACTACAGTATGATGGGTAGGTTCTCTTAGCAGAGGGCTGGTCTGTGTGTTACTACAGTATAATGGGTAGGTTCTGTTGGCAGAGGGCTGGTCTGTGTGTTACTACAGTATGATGGGTAGGATCTGTTGGCAGAGGGCTGTCTGTGTGTTGCTAAAGTATGATTGGTAGGTTCTGTTGGCAGAGGGCTGGTCTGTGTGTTATTAAAGTATAATGGGTAGGTTCTGTTGGCAGAGGGCTGGTCTGTGTGTTACTACAGTATAATGGGTAGGTTCTGTTGGCAGAGGGCTGGTCTGTGTATTACTGCAGTATAATGGGTAGGTTCTGTTGGCAGAGGGCTGGTCTGTGTGTTACTGCAGTATAATGGGTAGGTTCTGTTGGCAGAGAGCTGGTCTGTGTGTTACTACAGTATAATGGGTAGGTTCTGTTGGCAGAGGGCTGGTCCGTGTGTTACTACAGTATAATGGGTAGGTTCTGTTGGCAGAGGGCTGGTCTGTGTATTACTGCAGTATAATGGGTAGGTTCTGTTGGCAGAGGGCTGGTCTGTGTATTACTGCAGTATAATGGGTAGGTTTTGTTGGTAGAGGGCTGGTCTGTGTGTTACTAAAGTATAATGGGTATGTTATGTTGGCAGAGGGCTGGTCTGTGGGTTACTACAGTATGATGGGTAGGTTCTGTTGGCAGAGGGCTGGTCTGTGTGTTACTACAGTATGATGGTTATGTTCTGTTGGCAGAGGGCTGTCTGTGTGTTACTACAGTATGATGGGTAGGTTCTGTTGGCAGAGGGCTGTCTGTGTGTTGCTAAAGTATGATTGGTAGGTTCTGTTGGCAGAGGGCTAGTCTGTGTGTTACTACAGTATGATGGGTAGGTTCTGTTGGCAGAGGGCTGTCTGTGTGTTGCTAAAGTATGATGGGTAGGTTCTGTTGGCAGAGGGCTGGTCTGTGTGTTACTACAGTATAATGGGTAGGTTCTGTTGGCAGAGGGCTGGTCTGTGTATTACTGCAGTATAATGGGTAGGTTCTGTTGGCAGAGGGCTGGTCTGTGTGTTACTGCAGTATAATGGGTAGGTTCTGTTGGCAGAGAGCTGGTCTGTGTGTTACTACAGTATAATGGGTAGGTTCTGTTGGCAGAGGGCTGGTCCGTGTGTTACTACAGTATAATGGGTAGGTTCTGTTGGCAGAGGGCTGGTCTGTGTATTACTGCAGTACAATGGGTAGGTTCTGTTGGCAGAGGGCTGGTCTGTGTATTACTGCAGTATAATTGGTAGGTTCTGTTGGTAGAGGGCTGGTCTGTGTGTTACTAAAGTATAATGGGTATGTTATGTTGGCAGAGGGCTGGTCTGTGGGTTACTACAGTATGATGGGTAGGTTCTGTTGGCAGAGGGCTGGTCTGTGTGTTACTACAGTATGATGGTTATGTTCTGTTGGCAGAGGGCTGTCTGTGTGTTACTACAGTATGATGGGTAGGTTCTGTTGGCAGAGGGCTGTCTGTGTGTTGCTAAAGTATGATTGGTAGGTTCTGTTGGCAGAGGGCTAGTCTGTGTGTTACTACAGTATGATGGGTAGGTTCTGTTGGCAGAGGGCTGTCTGTGTGTTGCTAAATTATGATGGGTAGGTTCTGTTGGCAGAGGGCTGGTCTGTGTGTTACTACAGTATGATGGGTAGGTTCTGTTGGCAGAGGGCTGTCTGTGTGTTGCTAAAGTATGATTGGTAGGTTCTGTTGGCAGAGGGCTAGTCTGTGTGTTACTACAGTATGATGGGTAGGTTCTGTTGGCAGAGGGCTGTCTGTGTGTTGCTAAAGTATGATTGGTAGGTTCTGTTGGCAGAGGGCTGGTCTGTGTGTTACTACAGTATAATGGGTAGGTTCTGTTGGCAGAGGGCTGGTCTGTGTATTACTGCAGTATAATGGGTAGGTTCTGTTGGCAGAGGGCTGGTCTGTGTGTTACTGCAGTATAATGGGTAGGTTCTGTTGGCAGAGAGCTGGTCTGTGTGTTACTACAGTATAATGGGTAGGTTCTGTTGGCAGAGGGCTGGTCCGTGTGTTACTACAGTATAATGGGTAGGTTCTGTTGGCAGAGGGCTGGTCTGTGTATTACTGCAGTATAATGGGTAGGTTCTGTTGGCAGAGGTCTGGTCTGTGTATTACTGCAGTATAATGGGTAGGTTCTGTTGGTAGAGGGCTGGTCTGTGTGTTACTAAAGTATAATGGGTATGTTATGTTGGCAGAGGGCTGGTCTGTGGGTTACTACAGTATGATGGGTAGGTTCTGTTGGCAGAGGGCTGGTCTGTGTGTTACTACAGTATGATGGTTATGTTCTGTTGGCAGAGGGCTGTCTGTGTGTTACTACAGTATGATGGGTAGGTTCTGTTGGCAGAGGGCTGTCTGTGTGTTGCTAAAGTATGATTGGTAGGTTCTGTTGGCAGAGGGCTAGTCTGTGTGTTACTACAGTATGATGGGTAGGTTCTGTTGGCAGAGGGCTGTCTGTGTGTTGCTAAAGTATGATTGGTAGGTTCTGTTGGCAGAGGGCTGGTCTGTGTGTTACTAAAGTATAATGGGTAGGTTCTGTTGGCAGAGGGCTGATCTGTGTGTTACTACAGTATAATGGGTAGGTTCTGTTGGCAGAGGGCTTGTCTGTGTGTTACTACAGTATGATGGGTAGGTTCTGTTGGCAGAGGGCTGGTCTGTGGGTTACTAAAGTATAATGGGTAGGTTCTGTTGGCAGATGGCTGGTCTGTGTGTTACTACAGTATGATGGTTATGTTCTGTTGGCAGAGGGCTGGTCTGTGTGTTACTACAGTATGATGGGTAGGTTCTGTTGGCAGAGGGCTGGTCTGTGGGTTACTAAAGTATAATGGGTAGTTTCTGTTGGCAGAGGGCTAGTCTGTGTGTTACTACAGTATGATGGGTAGGTTCTGTTGGCAGAGGGCTGGTCTGTGTGTTACTACAGTATGATGGGTAGGTTCTGTTGGCAGAGGGCTGGTCTGTGGGTTACTAAAGTATAATGGGTAGGTTCTGTTGGCAGATGGCTGGTCTGTGTGTTACTGCAGTATAATGGGTAGGTTCTGTTGGCAGAGAGCTTGTCTGTGTGTTACTACAGTATGATGGGTAGGTTCTGTTGGCAGAGGGCTGGTCTGTGTGTTACTGCAGTATAATGGGTAGGTTCTGTTGGCACAGGGCTAGTCTGTGTGTTACTACATTATGATGGGTAGGTTATGTTGGCAGAGGGCTGGTCTGTGTGTTACTACAGTATGATGGGTAGGTTCTGTTGGCAGAGGGCTGGTCCGTGTGTTACTACAGTATAATGGGTAGGTTCTGTTGGCAGAGGGCTGGTCTGTGTGTTACTGCAGTATAATGGGTAGGTACTGTTGGTAGAGGGCTGGTCTGTGTGTTACTACAGTATAATGGGTAGGTTCTGTTGGTAGAGGGCTGGTCTGTGTGTTACTGCAGTATAATGGGTAGGTTCTGTTGGCAGATGGCTGGTCTGTATGTTACTACAGTATAATGGGTAGGCTCTGTTGGTAGAGGGCTGGTCTGTGTGTTACTACAGTATGATGGGTAGGATTCTGTTGTCAGAGGGCTGGTCTGTGTGTTACTGCAGTATAATGGGTAGGTTCTGTTGGCAGAGGGCTGGTCTGTGTATTACTACAGTATAATGGGTAGGTTCTGTTGGCAGAGGGCTGGTCTGAGTGTTGCTACAGTATGATGGGTAGGTTCTGTTGGCAGAGGGCTGTCTGTGTGTTGCTAAAGTATGATTGGTAGGTTCTGTTGGCAGAGGGCTAGTCTGTGTGTTACTACAGTATGATGGGTAGGTTCTGTTGGCAGAGGGCTGTCTGTGTGTTGCTAAAGTATGATTGGTAGGTTCTGTTGGCAGAGGGCTGGTCTGTGTGTTACTACAGTATAATGGGTAGGTTCTGTTGGCAGAGGGCTGGTCTGTGTATTACTGCAGTATAATGGGTAGGTTCTGTTGGCAGAGGGCTGGTCTGTGTGTTACTGCAGTATAATGGGTAGGTTCTGTTGGCAGAGAGCTGGTCTGTGTGTTACTACAGTATAATGGGTAGGTTCTGTTGGCAGAGGGCTGGTCCGTGTGTTACTACAGTATAATGGGTAGGTTCTGTTGGCAGAGGGCTGGTCTGTGTATTACTGCAGTATAATGGGTAGGTTCTGTTGGCAGAGGTCTGGTCTGTGTATTACTGCAGTATAATGGGTAGGTTCTGTTGGTAGAGGGCTGGTCTGTGTGTTACTAAAGTATAATGGGTATGTTATGTTGGCAGAGGGCTGGTCTGTGGGTTACTACAGTATGATGGGTAGGTTCTGTTGGCAGAGGGCTGGTCTGTGTGTTACTACAGTATGATGGTTATGTTCTGTTGGCAGAGGGCTGTCTGTGTGTTACTACAGTATGATGGGTAGGTTCTGTTGGCAGAGGGCTGTCTGTGTGTTGCTAAAGTATGATTGGTAGGTTCTGTTGGCAGAGGGCTAGTCTGTGTGTTACTACAGTATGATGGGTAGGTTCTGTTGGCAGAGGGCTGTCTGTGTGTTGCTAAAGTATGATTGGTAGGTTCTGTTGGCAGAGGGCTGGTCTGTGTGTTACTAAAGTATAATGGGTAGGTTCTGTTGGCAGAGGGCTGATCTGTGTGTTACTACAGTATAATGGGTAGGTTCTGTTGGCAGAGGGCTTGTCTGTGTGTTACTACAGTATGATGGGTAGGTTCTGTTGGCAGAGGGCTGGTCTGTGGGTTACTAAAGTATAATGGGTAGGTTCTGTTGGCAGATGGCTGGTCTGTGTGTTACTACAGTATGATGGTTATGTTCTGTTGGCAGAGGGCTGGTCTGTGTGTTACTACAGTATGATGGGTAGGTTCTGTTGGCAGAGGGCTGGTCTGTGGGTTACTAAAGTATAATGGGTAGGTTCTGTTGGCAGAGGGCTAGTCTGTGTGTTACTACAGTATGATGGGTAGGTTCTGTTGGCAGAGGGCTGGTCTGTGTGTTACTACAGTATGATGGGTAGGTTCTGTTGGCAGAGGGCTGGTCTGTGGGTTACTAAAGTATAATGGGTAGGTTCTGTTGGCAGATGGCTGGTCTGTGTGTTACTGCAGTATAATGGGTAGGTTCTGTTGGCAGAGAGCTTGTCTGTGTGTTACTACAGTATGATGGGTAGGTTCTGTTGGCAGAGGGCTGGTCTGTGTGTTACTGCAGTATAATGGGTAGGTTCTGTTGGCACAGGGCTAGTCTGTGTGTTGCTACATTATGATGGGTAGGTTATGTTGGCAGATGGCTGGTCTGTGTGTTACTACAGTATGATGGGTAGGTTCTGTTGGCAGAGGGCTGGTCCGTGTGTTACTACAGTATAATGGGTAGGTTCTGTTGGCAGAGGGCTGGTCTGTGTGTTACTGCAGTATAATGGGTAGGTACTGTTGGTAGAGGGCTGGTCTGTGTGTTACTACAGTATAATGGGTAGGTTCTGTTGGTAGAGGGCTGGTCTGTGTGTTACTGCAGTATAATGGGTAGGTTCTGTTGGCAGATGGCTGGTCTGTATGTTACTACAGTATAATGGGTAGGCTCTGTTGGTAGAGGGCTGGTCTGTGTGTTACTACAGTATGATGGGTAGGATTCTGTTGTCAGAGGGCTGGTCTGTGTGTTACTGCAGTATAATGGGTAGGTTCTGTTGGCAGAGGGCTGGTCTGTGTATTACTACAGTATAATGGGTAGGTTCTGTTGGCAGAGGGCTGGTCTGAGTGTTGCTACAGTATGATGGGTAGGTTCTGTTGGCAGAGGGCTGGTCTGTGTGTTACTACAGTATGATGGGTAGGTTCTGTTGGCAGAGGGCTGGTCTGTGTGTTATTGCAGTGTAATGGGTAGGTTCTGTTGGCAAAGGGCTGGTCTGTGTGTTACTACAGTATAATGGGTAAGTTCTGTTGGCAGAGGGCTGGTCTGAGTGTTACTACAGTATAATGGGTAGGTTCTGTTGGCAAAGGGCTGGTCTGTGTGTTACTACAGTATAATGGGTAGGTTCTGTTGGCAGATGGCTGGTCTGTGTATTACAACAGTATGATGGGTAGGTTCTGTTGGCAGAGGGCTTGTCTGTGTATTACTAGAGTATAATGGGTTGGTTCTGTTGGCAGAGAGCTGGTCTGTGTGTTACTACAGTATAATGGGTAGGTTCTGTTGGCAGAGGGCTTGTCTGTGTGTTACTACAGTATGATGGGTAGATTCTCTTGGCAGAGAGCTGGTCTGTGTGTTACTACAGTATGATGGGTAGGTTCTGTTGGCAGAGGGCTGGTCTGTGGGTTACTACAGTATGATGGGTAGGTTCTGTTGGCAGAGGGCTGGTCTGTGTGTTACTACAGTATGATGGTTATGTTCTGTTGGCAGAGGGCTAGTCTGTGTGTTACTACATTATGATGGGTAGGTTCTGTTGGCAGAGGGCTGTCTGTGTGTTGCTAAAGTATGATTGGTAGGTTCTGTTGGCAGAGGGCTGGTCTGTGTGTTACTAAAGTATAATGGGTAGGTTCTGTTGGCAGAGGGCTGGTCTGTGTGTTACTACAGTATATTGGGTAGGTTCTGTTGGCAGAGGGCTGGTCTGTGTATTACTGCAGTATAATGGGTAGGTTCTGTTGGCAGAGGGCTGGTCTGTGTGTTACTGCAGTATAATGGGTAGGTTCTGTTGGCAGAGATCTGGTCTGTGTGTTACTACAGTATAATGGGTAGGTTCTGTTGGCAGAGGGCTGGTCCGTGTGTTACTACAGTATAATGGGTAGGTTCTGTTGGCAGAGGGCTGGTCTGTGTATTACTGCAGTGTAATGGGTAGGTTCTGTTGGCAGAGGGCTGGTCTGTGTATTACTGCAGTATAATGGGTAGGTTCTGTTGGTAGAGGGCTGGTCTGTGTGTTACTAAAGTTTAATGGGTATGTTATGTTGGCAGAGGGCTGGTCTGTGGGTTACTACAGTATGATGGGTAGGTTCTGTTGGCAGAGGGCTGGTCTGTGTGTTACTACAGTATGATGGGTAGGTTCTGTTGGCAGAGAGCTTGTCTGTGTGTTACTACAGTATGATGGGTAGGTTCTGTTTGCAGAGGGCTGGTCTGTGTGTTACTACAGTATGATGGGTAGGTGCTGTTGGCAGAGAGCTTGTCTGTGTGTTACTACAGTATGATGGGTAGGTTCTGTTGGCAGAGGGCTGGTCTGTGTGTTACTACAGTATAATGGGTAGGTTCTGTTGGCAGAGGGCTTGTCTGTGTGTTACGACAGTATGAAGGGTGGGTTCTGTTGGCAGAGAGCTGGTCTGTGGGTTACTACAGTATAATGGGTAGGTTCTGTTGGCAGATGGATGGTCTGTGTGATACTGCAGTATAATGGGTAGGTTCTGTTGGCAGAGGGCTGGTCTCTGTGTTACTGCAGTATAATGGGTAGGTTCTGTTGGTAGAGGGCTGGTCTGTGTGTTACTACAGTATAATGGGTAGGTTCTGTTGGCAGAGGGCTGGTCTGTGTGTTACTACAGTATGATGGGTAGGTTCTGTTGGCAGAGGGCTGGTCTGTGTGTTACTGCAGTATGATGGTTAGGTTCTGTTGGCAGAGAGCTTGTCTGTGTGTTACTACAGTATAATGGGTAGGTTCTGTTGGCAGAGGGCTGGTCTGTGTGTTACTACAGTATGATGGTTAGGTTCTGTTGGAAGAGGGCTAGTCTGTGTGTTACTACAGTATGATGGGTAGGTTCTGTTGGCAGAGGGCTGGTCTGTGTGTTACTACAGTATAATGGGTAGGTTCTGTTTGGCAGAGGGCTGGTCTGTGTGTTACGACAGTATGATGGGTAGGTTCTGTTGGCAGAGGGCTGGTCTGTGGGTTACTAAAGTATAATGGGTAGGTTCTGTTGGCAGATGGCTGGTCTGTTTATTACTGCAGTGTAATGGGTAGGTTCTGTTGGCAGAGGGCTGGTCTGTGTGTTACTACAGTATGATGGGTAGGTTCTGTTGGCAGAGGGCTGGTCTGTGTGTTACTACAGTATAATGGGTAGGTTCTGTTGGCAGAGGGCTGGTCTGTGTGTTACTGCAGTATAATGGGTAGGTTCTGTTGGTAGAGGGCTGGTCTGTGTGTTACTACAGTATAATGGGTAGGTTCTGTTGGCAGAGGGCTGGTCTGTGTGTAACTACAGTATGATGGTTAGGTTCTGTTGGCAGAGGGCTGGTCTGTGTGTTACTACAGTATGATGGGTAGGTTCTGTTGGCAGAGGGCTGGTCTGTGTGTTACCGCAGTATGATGGGTAGGTTCTGTTGGCAGAGGGCTGGTCTGTGTGTTACTACAGTATGATGGGTAGGTTCTGTTGGCAGAGGGCTGGTCTGTGGGTTACTAAAGTATGATAGGTAGGTTCTGTTGGCAGAGGGCTGGTCTGTGTGTTACTACCGTATGATGGTTAGGTTCTGTTGGCAGAGAGCTTGTCTGTGTGTTACTACAGTATAATGGGTAGGTTATGTTGGCAGAGAGCTTGTCTGTGTGTTACTACAGTATGATGGGTAGGTTCTGTTGGCAGAGGGCTGGTCTGTGTGTTACTACAGTATGAAGGGTAGGTTCTGTTGGCAGAGAGCTGGTCTGTGGGTTACTACAGTATAATGGGTAGGTTCTGTTGGCAGATGGATGGTCTGTGTGTTACTGCAGTATAATGGGTAGGTTCTGTTGGCAGAGGGCTGGTCTGTGTGTTACTACAGTATGATGGGTAGGTTCTGTTGGCAGAGGGCTGGTCTGTGGGTTACTAAAGTATGATGGGTAGGTTCTGTTGGCAGATGGCTGGTCTGTGTGTTACTGCAGTATGATGGGTAGGTTCTGTTGGCAGAGGGCTGGTCTGTGTGTTACTACAGTATGATGGGTAGGTTCTGTTGGCAGAGGGCTGGTCTGTGGGTTACTAAAGTATGATGGGTAGGTTCTGTTGGCAGAGGGTTGGTCTGTGTGTTACTGCAGTATGATGGGTAGGTTCTGTTGGCAGAGGGCTGGTCTGTGTGTTACTACAGTATGATGGGTAGGTTCTGTTGGCAGAGGGCTGGTCTGTGGGTTACTAAAGTATGATGGGTAGGTTCTGTTGGCAGATGGCTGGTCTGTGTATTACTGCAGTGTAATGGGTAGGTTCTGTTGGCAGAGGGCTGGTCTGTGTGTTACTACAGTATGATGGGTAGGTTCTGTTGGCAGAGGGCTGGTCTGTGTGTTACTACAGTCTAATGGGTAGGTTCTGTTGGCAGAGGGCTGGTCTGTGGGTTACTAAAGTTTAATGGGTAGGTTCTGTTGGCAGATGGCTGGTCTGTGTGTTACTGCAGTATAATGGGTAGGTTCTGTTGGCAGATGGATGGTCTGTGTGTTACTACAGTATGATGGGTAGGTTCTGTTGGCAGAGGGCTGGTCTGTGGGTTACTAAAGTATGATGGGTAGGTTCTGTTGGCAGAGGGTTGGTCTGTGTGTTACTGCAGTATGATGGGTAGGTTCTGTTGGCAGAGGGCTGGTCTGTGTGTTACTACAGTATGATGGGTAGGTTCTGTTGGCAGAGGGCTGGTCTGTGGGTTACTAAAGTATGATGGGTAGGTTCTGTTGGCAGATGGCTGGTCTGTGTATTACTGCAGTGTAATGGGTAGGTTCTGTTGGCAGAGGGCTGGTCTGTGTGTTACTACAGTATGATGGGTAGGTTCTGTTGGCAGAGGGCTGGTCTGTGTGTTACTACAGTATAATGGGTAGGTTCTGTTGGCAGAGGGCTGGTCTGTGGGTTACTAAAGTTTAATGGGTAGGTTCTGTTGGCAGATGGCTGGTCTGTGTGTTACTGCAGTATAATGGGTAGGTTCTGTTGGCAGATGGATGGTCTGTGTGTTACTGCAGTATAATGGGTAGGTTCTGTTGGCAGAGGGCTGGTCTGTGTGTTACTACAGTAAGATGGGTAGGTTCTGTTGGCAGAGGGCTGGTCTGTGTGTTACTGCAGTATGATGGGTAGGTTCTGTTGGCAGAGGGCTGGTCTGTGTGTTACTACAGTATGATGGGTATGTTATGTTGGCAGCGGGCTGGTCTGTGTGTTACTACAGTATGATGGTTAGGTTCTGTTGGCAGAGAGCTTGTCTGTGTGTTACTACAGTATAATGGGTAGGTTATGTTGGCAGAGAGCTTGTCTGTGTGTTACTACAGTATGATGGGTAGGTTCTGTTGGCAGAGGGCTGGTCTGTGTGTTACTACAGTATGAAGGGTAGGTTCTGTTGGCAGAGAGCTGGTCTGTGGGTTACTACAGTATAATGGGTAGGTTCTGTTGGCAGATGGATGGTCTGTGTGTTACTGCAGTATAATGGGTAGGTTCTGTTGGCAGAGGGATGGTCTGTGTGTTACTGCAGTATAATGGGTAGGTTCTGTTGGTAGAGGGCTGGTCTGTGTGTTACTACAGTATGATGGGTACGTTATGTTGGCAGAGGGCTGGTCTGTGTGTTACTGCAGTATGATGGGTAGGTTCTGTTGGCAGAGGGCTGGTCTGTGTGTTACTACAGTATGATGGGTAGGTTCTGTTGGCAGAGGGCTGGTCTGTGTGTTACTACAGTATGAGGGTTAGGTTCTGTTGGCAGAGAGCTTGTCTGTGTGTTACTACAGTACAATGGGTAGGTTATGTTGGCAGAGGGCTGATCTGTGTGTTACTACAGTATGATTGGTAGGTTCTGTTGGCAGAGGGCTGGTCTGTGGGTTACTAAAGTATAATGGGTAGGTTCTGTTGACAGATGGCTGGTCTGTGTGTTACTGCAGTATAATGGGTAGGTTCTGTTGGCAGAGAGCTTGTCTGTGTGTTACTACAGTATGATGGGTAGGTTCTGTTGGCAGAGGGCTGGTCTGTGTGTTACTACAGTATGATGGGTAGGTTCTGTTGGCAGAGAGCTTGTCTGTGTGTTACTACAGTATGATGGGTAGGTTCTGTTGGCAGAGGGCTGGTCTGTGTGTTACTGCAGTATAATGGGTAGGTTCTGTTGGTAGAGGGCTGGTCTGTGTGTTACTACAGTATAATGGGTAGGTTCTGTTGGCAGAGGGCTGGTCTGTGGGTTACTAAAGTATAATGGGTAGGTTCTGTTGGCAGATGGCTGGTCTGTGTATTACTGCAGTGTAATGGGTAGGTTCTGTTGGCAGAGGGCTGGTCTGTGTGTTACTACAGTATGATGGGTAGGTTCTGTTGGCAGATGGCTGGTCTGTGTGTTACTACAGTATGATGGGTAGGTTCTGTTGGCAGAGGGCTGGTCTGTGGGTGACTAAAGTATGATGGGTAGGTTCTGTTGGCAGAGGGCTGGTCTGTGTGTTACTACAGTATAATGGGTATGTTATGTTGGCAGAGGGCTGGTCTGTGTGTTACTACAGTATGATGGTTAGGTTCTGTTGGCAGAGAGCTTGTCTGTGTGTTACTACAGTATAATGGGTAGGTTCTGTTGGCAGAGAGCTTGTCTGTGTGTTACTACAGTATGATGGGTAGGTTCTGTTGGCAGAGGGCTGGTCTGTGTGTTACTACAGTATGATGGGTAGGTTCTGTTGGCAGAGAGCTTGTCTGTGTGTTACTACAGTATGATGGGTAGGTTCTGTTGGCAGAGGGCTGGTCTGTGTGTTACTACAGTATGATGGGTAGGTTCAGTTGGCAGAGAGCTTTTCTGTGTGTTACTAGAGTATGATGGGTAGGTTCTGTTGGCAGAGGGCTGGTCTGTGGGTTACTAAAGTATAATGGGTAGGTTCTGTTGGCAGATGGCTGGTCTGTGTATTACTGCAGTGTAATGGGTAGGTTCTGTTGGCAGAGGGCTGGTCTGTGTGTTACTACAGTATGATGGGTAGGTTCTGTTGGCAGAGGGCTGGTCTGTGTGTTACTACAGTATAATGGGTAGGTTCTGTTGGCAGAGGGCTGGTCTGTGGGTTACTAAAGTTTAATGGGTAGATTCTGTTGGCAGATGGCTGGTCTGTGTGTTACTGCAGTATAATGGGTAGGTTCTGTTGGCAGATGGATGGTCTGTGTGTTACTGCAGTATAATGGGTAGGTTCTGTTGGCAGAGGGCTGGTCTGTGAGTTACTGCAGTATGATGGGTAGGTTCTGTTGGCAGAGGGCTGGTCTGTGTGTTACTACAGTATGATGGGTAGGTTCTGTTGGCAGAGGGCTGGTCTGTGGGTTACTAAAGTATGATGGGTAGGTTCTGTTGGCAGAGGGCTGGTCTGTGTGTTACTACAGTATAATGGGTATGTTATGTTGGCAGAGGGCTGGTCTGTGTGTTACTACAGTATGATGGGTAGGTTCTGTTGGCAGAGAGCTTGTCTGTGTGTTACTACAGTATGATGGGTAGGTTCTGTTGGCAGAGGGCTGGTCTGTGTGTTACTACAGTATGAAGGGTAGGTTCTGTTGGCAGAGAGCTGACCTGTGGGTTACTACAGTATAATGGGTAGGTTCTGTTGGCAGATGGATGGTCTGTGTGTTACTGCAGTATAGTGGGTAGGTTCTGTTGGCAGAGGGCTGGTCTGTGTGTTACTGCAGTATAATGGGTAGGTTCTGTTGGTAGAGGGCTGGTCTGTGTGTTACTACAGTATAATGGGTAGGTTCTGTTGGCAGAGGGCTGGTCTGTGTGTTACTACTGTATGATGGGTAGGTTATGTTGGCAGAGGGCTGGTCTGTGTGTTACTGCAGTATGATGGGTAGGTTCTGTTGGCAGAGGGCTGGTCCGTGTGTTACTACAGTATAATGGGTAGGTTCTGTTGGCAGAGGGCTGGTCTGTGTATTACTGCAGTATAATGGGTAGGTTCTGTTGGCAGAGGGCTGGTCTGTGTATTACTGCAGTATAATGGGTAGGTTCTGTTGGTAGAGGGCTGGTCTGTGTGTTACTAAAGTATAATGGGTATGTTATGTTGGCAGAGGGCTGGTCTGTGGGTTACTACAGTATGATGGGTAGGTTCTGTTGGCAGAGGGCTGGTCTGTGTGTTACTACAGTATGATGGTTATGTTCTGTTGGCAGAGGGCTAGTCTGTGTGTTACTACAGTATGATGGGTAGGTTATGTTGGCAGAGGGCTGTCTGTGTGTTGCTAAAGTATGATTGGTAGGTTCTGTTGGCAGAGGGCTGGTGTGTGTGTTACTAAAGTATAATGGGTAGGTTCTGTTGGCAGAGGGCTGGTCTGTGTGTTACTACAGTATAATGGGTAGGTTCTGTTTTCAGAGGGCTGGTCTGTGTGTTACTACAGTATGATGGTTATGTTCTGTTGGCAGAGGGCTAGTCTGTGTGTTACTACAGTATGATGGGTAGGTTCTGTTGGCAGAGGGCTGGCCTGTGTGTTACTACAGTATGATGGGTAGGTTCTGTTGGCAGAGGGCTGGTCCGTGTGTTACTACAGTTTAATGGGTAGGTTCTGTTGGCAGAGGGCTGGTCTGTGTGTTACTGCAGTATAATGGGTAGGTTCTGTTGGTAGAGGGCTGGTCTGTGGGTTACTACAGTATAATGGGTAGGTTCTGTTGGCAGAGGGCTGGTCTGTGTGTTACTACAGTATGATGGGTAGGTTCTGTTGGCAGAGGGCTGGTCTGTGTGTTACTAAAGTTTAATGGGTAGGTTCTGTTGGCAGATGGCTGGTCTGTGTGTTACTGCAGTATAATGGGTAGGTTCTGTTGGCAGATGGATGGTCTGTGTGTTACTGCAGTATAATGGGTAGGTTCTGTTGGCAGAGGGCTGGTCTGTGAGTTACTGCAGTATAATGGGTAGGTTCTGTTGGCAGAGGGCTGGTCTGTGTGTTACTACAGTATAATGGGTAGGTTCTGTTGGCAGAGGGCTGGTCCGTGTGTTACTACAGTATAATGGGTAGGTTCTGTTGGTAGATGGCTGGTCTGTGTGTTACTACAGTATGATGGGTAGGTTCTGTTGGCAGAGGGCTGGTCTGTGTGTTACTACAGTATGATGGGTAGGTTCTGTTGGCAGAGGGCTGGTCTGTGGGTTACTAAAGTATGATGGGTAGGTTCTGTTGGCAGAGGGCTGGTCTGTGTGTTACTACAGTATAATGGGTATGTTATGTTGGCAGAGGGCTGGTCTGTGTGTTACTACAGTATGATGGTTAGGTTCTGTTGGCAGAGAGCTTGTCTGTGTGTTACTACATTATGATGGGTAGGTTCTGTTGGCAGAGGACTGGTCTGTGTGTTACTACAGTATGATGGGTAGGTTCTGTTGGCAGAGAGCTTGTCTGTGTGTTACTACAGTATGATGGGTAGGTTCTGTTGGCAGAGGGCTGGTCTGTGTGTTACTGCAGTATAATGGGTAGGTTCTGTTGGTAGAGGGCTGGTCTGTGTGTTACTACAGTATGATGGTTATGTTCTGTTGGCAGAGGCTTAGTCTGTGTGTTACTACAGTATGATGGGTAGGTTCTGTTGGCAGAGGGCTGGTCTGTGTGTTACTACAGTATGATGGGTAGGTTCTGTTGGCAGAGGGCTGGTCTGTGGGTTACTAAAGTATAATGGGTAGGTTCTGTTGGCAGAGGGCTGGTCTGTGTGTTACTGCAGTATAATGGGTAGGTTCTGTTGGCAGAGAGCTTGTCTGTGTGTTACTACAGTATGATGGGTAGGTTCTGTTGTCAGAGGGCTGGTCTGTGTGTTACTGCAGTATAATGGGTAGGTTCTGTTGGCAGAGGGCTGGTCTGTGTATTACTACAGTATAATGGGTAGGTTCTGTTGGCAGAGGGCTGGTCTGAGTGTTGCTACAGTATGATGGGTAGGTTCTGTTGGCAGAGGGCTGGTCTGTGTGTTACTACAGTATGATGGGTAGGTTCTGTTGGCAGAGGGCTGGTCTGTGTGTTATTGCAGTGTAATGGGTAGGTTCTGTTGGCAAAGGGCTGGTCTGTGTGTTACTACAGTATAATGGGTAAGTTCTGTTGGCAGAGGGCTGGTCTGAGTGTTACTACAGTATGATGGGTAGGTTCTGTTGGCAAAGGGCTGGTCTGTGTGTTACTACAGTATAATGGGTAGGTTTTGTTGGCAGATGGCTGGTCTGTGTATTACAACAGTATGATGGGTAGGTTCTGTTGGCAGAGGGCTTGTCTGTGTATTACTAGAGTATAATGGGTTGGTTCTGTTGGCAGAGAGCTGGTCTGTGTGTTACTACAGTATAATGGGTAGGTTCTGTTGGCAGAGGGCTTGTCTGTGTGTTACTAGAGTATGATGGGTAGATTCTCTTGGCAGAGAGCTGGTCTGTGTGTTACTACAGTATGATGGGTAGGTTCTGTTGGCAGAGGGCTGGTCTGTGTGTTACTACAGTATGATGGGTAGGTTCTGTTAGCAGAGGGCTGGTCTGTGTGTTACTACAGTATAATGGGTAGGTTCTGTTGGCAGAGGGCTGGTCTGTGTATTACTACAGTATGATGGGTAGGTTCTGTTGGCAGAGGGCTGTCTGTGTGTTGCTAAAGTATGATTGGTAGGTTCTGTTGGCAGAGGGCTGGTCTGTGTGTTACTAAAGTATAATGGGTAGGTTCTGTTGGCAGAGGGCTGGTCTGTGTGTTACTACAGTATAATGGGTAGTTTCTGTTGGCAGAGGGCTGGTCTGTGTATTACTGCAGTATAATGGGTAGGTTCTGTTGGCAGAGGGCTGGTCTGTGTGTTACTGCAGTATAATGGGTAGGTTCTGTTGGCAGAGAGCTGGTCTGTGTGTTACTACAGTATAATGGGTAGGTTCTGTTGGCAGAGGGCTGGTCCGTGTGTTACTACAGTGTAATGGGTAGGTTCTGTTGGCAGAGGGCTGGTCTGTGTATTACTGCAGTATAATGGGTAGGTTCTGTTGGCAGAGGGCTGGTCTGTGTATTACTGCAGTATAATGGGTAGGTTCTGTTGGTAGAGGGCTGGTCTGTGTGTTACTAAAGTATAATGGGTATGTTATGTTGGCAGAGGGCTGGTCTGTGGGTTACTACAGTATGATGGGTAGGTTCTGTTGGCAGAGGGCTGGTCTGTGTGTTACTACAGTATGATGGTTATGTTCTGTTGGCAGAGGGCTAGTCTGTGTGTTACTACAGTATGATGGGTAGGTTCTGTTGGCAGAGGGCTGTCTGTGTTTTGCTAAAGTATGATTGGTAGGTTCTGTTGGCAGAGGGCTGGTCTGTGTGTTACTACAGTATGATGGTTAGGTTCTGTTGGCAGAGAGCTTGTCTGTGTGTTACTACAGTATAATGGGTAGGTTCTGTTGGCAGAGAGCTTGTCTGTGTGTTACTACAGTATGATGGGTAGGTTCTGTTGGCAGAGGACTGGTCTGTGTGTTACTACAGTATGATGGGTAGGTTCTGTTGGCAGAGAGCTTGTCTGTGTGTTACTACAGTATGATGGGTAGGTTCTGTTGGCAGAGGGCTGGTCTGTGTGTTACTGCAGTATAATGGGTAGGTTCTGTTGGTAGAGGGCTGGTCTGTGTGTTACTACAGTATGATGGTTATGTTCTGTTGGCAGAGGGCTAGTCTGTGTGTTACTACAGTATGATGGGTAGGTTCTGTTGGCAGAGGGCTGGTCTGTGTGTTACTACAGTATGATGGGTAGGTTCTGTTGGCAGAGGGCTGGTCTGTGGGTTACTAAAGTATAATGGGTAGGTTCTGTTGGCAGAGGGCTGGTCTGTGTGTTACTACAGTATAATGGGTAGGTTCTGTTGGCAGAGAGCTTGTCTGTGTGTTACTACAGTATGATGGGTAGGTTCTGTTGTCAGAGGGCTGGTCTGTGTGTTACTGCAGTATAATGGGTAGGTTCTGTTGGCAGAGGGCTGGTCTGTGTATTACTACAGTATAATGGGTAGGTTCTGTTGGCAGAGGGCTGGTCTGAGTGTTGCTACAGTATGATGGGTAGGTTCTGTTGGCAGAGGGCTGGTCTGTGTGCTACTACAGTATGATGGGTAGGTTCTGTTGGCAGAGGGCTGGTCTGTGTGTTATTGCAGTGTAATGGGTAGGTTCTGTTGGCAAAGGGCTGGTCTGTGTGTTACTACAGTATAATGGGTAAGTTCTGTTGGCAGAGGGCTGGTCTGAGTGTTACTACAGTATAATGGGTAGGTTCTGTTGGCAAAGGGCTGGTCTGTGTGTTACTACAGTATAATGGGTAGGTTCTGTTGGCAGATGGCTGGTCTGTGTATTACAACAGTATGATGGGTAGGTTCTGTTGGCAGAGGGCTTGTCTGTGTATTACTAGAGTATAATGGGTTGGTTCTGTTGGCAGAGAGCTGGTCTGTGTGTTACTACAGTATAATGGGTAGGTTCTGTTGGCAGAGGGCTTGTCTGTGTGTTACTAGAGTATGATGGGTAGATTCTCTTGGCAGAGAGCTGGTCTGTGTGTTACTACAGTATGATGGGTAGGTTCTGTTGGCAGAGGGCTGGTCTGTGTGTTACTACAGTATGATGGGTAGGTTCTCTTAGCAGAGGGCTGGTCTGTGTGTTACTACAGTATAATGGGTAGGTTCTGTTGGCAGAGGGCTGGTCTGTGTGTTACTACAGTATGATGGGTAGGTTCTGTTGGCAGAGGGCTGTCTGTGTGTTGCTAAAGTATGATTGGTAGGTTCTGTTGGCAGAGGGCTGGTCTGTGTGTTACTAAAGTATAATGGGTAGGTTCTGTTGGCAGAGGGCTGGTCTGTGTGTTACTACAGTATAATGGGTAGGTTCTGTTGGCAGAGGGCTGGTCTGTGTATTACTGCAGTATAATGGGTAGGTTCTGTTGGCAGAGGGCTGGTCTGTGTGTTACTGCAGTATAATGGGTAGGTTCTGTTGGCAGAGAGCTGGTCTGTGTGTTACTACAGTATAATGGGTATGTTCTGTTGGCAGAGGGCTGGTCCGTGTGTTACTACAGTGTAATGGGTAGGTTCTGTTGGCAGAGGGCTGGTCTGTGTATTACTGCAGTATAATGGGTAGGTTCTGTTGGCAGAGGGCTGGTCTGTGTATTACTGCAGTATAATGGGTAGGTTCTGTTGGTAGAGGGCTGGTCTGTGTGTTACTAAAGTATAATGGGTATGTTATGTTGGCAGAGGGCTGGTCTGTGGGTTACTACAGTATGATGGGTAGGTTCTGTTGGCAGAGGGCTGGTCTGTGTGTTACTACAGTATGATGGTTATGTTCTGTTGGCAGAGGGCTAGTCTGTGTGTTACTACAGTATGATGGGTAGGTTCTGTTGGCAGAGGGCTGTCTGTGTGTTGCTAAAGTATGATTGGTAGGTTCTGTTGGCAGAGGGCTGGTCTGTGTGTTACTAAAGTATAATGGGTAGGTTCTGTTGGCAGAGGGCTGGTCTGTGTGTTACTACAGTATAATGGGTAGGTTCTGTTGGCAGAGGGCTGGTCTGTGTATTACTGCAGTATAATGGGTAGGTTCTGTTGGCAGAGGGCTGGTCTGTGTGTTACTGCAGTATAATGGGTAGGTTCTGTTGGCAGAGAGCTGGTCTGTGTGTTACTACAGTATAATGGGTAGGTTCTGTTGGCAGAGGGCTGGTCCGTGTGTTACTACAGTATGATGGGTAGGTTCTGTTGGCAGAGGGCTGGTCTGTGTATTACTGCAGTATAATGGGTAGGTTCTGTTGGCAGAGGGCTGGTCTGTGTATTACTGCAGTATAATGGGTAGGTTCTGTTGGTAGAGGGCTGGTCTGTGTGTTACTAAAGTTTAATGGGTATGTTATGTTGGCAGAGGGCTGGTCTGTGGGTTACTACAGTATGATGGGTAGGTTCTGTTGGCAGAGGGCTGGTCTGTGTGTTACTACAGTATAATGGGAAGGTTCTGTTGGCAGAGAGCTTGTCTGTGTGTTACTACAGTATGATGGGTAGGTTCTGTTTGCAGAGGGCTGGTCTGTGTGTTACTACAGTATGATGGGTAGGTTCTGTTGGCAGAGGGCTGGTCTGTGTGTTACTACAGTATAATGGGTAGGTTCTGTTGGCAGAGGGCTTGTCTGTGTGTTACGACAGTATGAAGGGTGGGTTCTGTTGGCAGAGAGCTGGTCTGTGGGTTACTACAGTATAATGGGTAGGTTCTGTTGACAGATGGATGGTCTGTGTGATACTGCAGTATAATGGGTAGGTTCTGTTGGCAGAGGGCTGGTCTGTGTGTTACTGCAGTATAATGGGAAGGTTCTGTTGGTAGAGGGCTGGTCTGTGTGTTACTACAGTATAATGGGTAGGTTCTGTTGGCAGAGGGCTGGTCTGTGTGTTACTACAGTATGATGGGTAGGTTCTGTTGGCAGAGGGCTGGTCTGTGTGTTACTGCAGTATGATGGTTAGGTTCTGTTGGCAGAGAGCTTTTCTGTGTGTTACTGCAGTATAATGGGTAGGTTCTGTTGGCAGAGGGCTGGTCTGTGTGTTACTACAGTATGATGGTTAGGTTCTGTTGGCAGAGGGCTAGTCTGTGTGTTACTACAGTATGATGGGTAGGTTCTGTTGGCAGAGGGCTGGTCTGTGTGTTACTACAGTATAATGGGTAGGTTCTGTTTGGCAGAGGGCTGGTCTGTGTGTTACGACAGTATGATGGGTAGGTTCTGTTGGCAGAGGGCTGGTCTGTGTGTTACTACAGTATTATTGGTAGGTTCTGTTGGCAGAGCTTGTCTGTGTGTTGCTAAAGTATGATGGGTAGGTTCTGTTGGCAGAGGGCTGGTCTGTGTGTTACTACAGTATGATGGGTAGGTTCTGTTGGCAGAGGGCTGGTCTGTGTGTTACTGCAGTATAATGGGTAGGTTCTGTTGGTAGAGGGCTGGTCTTTGTGTTACTACAGTATAATGGGTATGTTTTGTTGGCAGAGGGCTGGTCTGTGGGTTACTAAAGTATAATGGGTAGGTTCTGTTGGCAGATGGCTGGTCTGTGTATTACTGCAGTGTAATGGGTAGGTTCTGTTGGCAGAGGGCTGGTCTGTGTGTTACTACAGTATGATGGGTAGGTTCTGTTGGCAGAGGGCTGGTCTGTGTGTTACTACAGTATAATGGGTAGGTTCTGTTGGCAGAGGGCTGGTCTGTGGGTTACTAAAGTATGATAGGTAGGTTCTGTTGGCAGAGGGCTGGTCTGTGTGTTACTACAGTATAATGGGTATGTTATGTTGGCAGAGGGCTGGTCTGTGTGTTACTACAGTATGATGGTTAGGTTCTGTTGGCAGAGAGCTTGTCTGTGTGTTACTACAGTATAATGGGTAGGTTCTGTTGGCAGAGGGCTGGTTTGTGTGTTACTACAGTATAATGGGTAGGTTCTGTTGGCAGAGGGCTGGTCTGTGTATTACTGCAGTATAATGGGTAGGTTCTGTTGGCAGAGGGCTGGTCTGTGTGTTACTGCAGTATAATGGGTAGGTTCTGTTGGCAGAGAGCTGGTCTGTGTGTTACTACAGTATAATGGGTAGGTTCTGTTGGCAGAGGGCTGGTCCGTGTGTTACTACAGTATAATGGGTAGGTTCTGTTGGCAGAGGGCTGGTCTGTGTATTACTGCAGTATAATGGGTAGGTTCTGTTGGCAGAGGGCTGGTCTGTGTATTACTGCAGTATAATGGGTAGGTTCTGTTGGTATAGGGCTGGTCTGTGTGTTACTAAAGTATAATGGGTATGTTATGTTGGCAGAGGGCTGGTCTGTGGGTTACTACAGTATGATGGGTAGGTTCTGTTGGCAGAGGGCTGGTCTGTGTGTTACTACAGTATAATGGGTATGTTTTGTTGGCAGAGGGCTGGTCTGTGGGTTACTAAAGTATAATGGGTAGGTTCTGTTGGCAGATGGCTGGTCTGTTGATTACTGCAGTGTAATGGGTAGGTTCTGTTGGCAGAGGGCTGGTCTGTGTGTTACTACAGTATGATGGGTAGGTTCTGTTGGCAGAGGGCTGGTCTGTGTGTTACTACAGTATGATGGGTAGGTTCTGTTGGCAGAGGGCTGGTCTGTGGGTTACTAAAGTATGATAGGTAGGTTCTGTTGGCAGAGGGCTGGTCTGTGTGTTACTACAGTATAATGGGTATGTTATGTTGGCAGAGGGCTGGTCTGTGTGTTACTACAGTATGATGGTTAGGTTCTGTTGGCAGAGAGCTTGTCTGTGTGTTACTACAGTATAATGGGTAGGTTCTGTTGGCAGAGGGCTGGTCTGTGTGTTACTACAGTATAATGGGTAGGTTCTGTTGGCAGAGGGCTGGTCTGTGTATTACTGCAGTATAATGGGTAGGTTCTGTTGGCAGAGGGCTGGTCTGTGTGTTACTGCAGTATAATGGGTAGGTTCTGTTGGCAGAGAGCTGGTCTGTGTGTTACTACAGTATAATGGGTAGGTTCTGTTGGCAGAGGGCTGGTCCGTGTGTTACTACAGTATAATTGGTAGGTTCTGTTGGCAGAGGGCTGGTCTGTGTATTACTGCAGTATAATGGGTAGGTTCTGTTGGCAGAGGGCTGGTCTGTGTATTACTGCAGTATAATGGGTAGGTTCTGTTGGTAGAGGGCTGGTCTGTGTGTTACTAAAGTAAAATGGGTATGTTATGTTGGCAGAGGGCTGGTCTGTGGGTTACTACAGTATGATGGGTAGGTTCTGTTGGCAGAGGGCTGGTCTGTGTGTTACTACAGTATGATGGTTATGTTCTGTTGGCAGAGGGCTAGTCTGTGTGTTACTACAGTATGATGGGTAGGTTCTGTTGGCAGAGGGCTGGTCTGTGTGTTACTAAAGTATAATGGGTAGGTTCTGTTGGCAGAGGGCTGGTCTGTGTGTTACTACAGTATAATGGGTAGGTTCTGTTGGCAGAGGGCTGGTCTGTGTATCACTGCAGTATAATGGGTAGGTTCTGTTGGCAGAGGGCTGGTCTGTGTGTTACTGCAGTATAATGGGTAGGTTCTGTTGGCAGAGAGCTGGTCTGTGTGTTACTACAGTATAATGGGTAGGTTCTGTTGGCAGAGGGCTGGTCCGTGTGTTACTACAGTATAATGGGTAGGTTCTGTTGGCAGAGGGCTGGTCTGTGTATTACTGCAGTATAATGGGTAGGTTCTGTTGGCAGAGGGCTGGTCCGTGTGTTACTGCAGTGTAATGGGTAGGTTCTGTTGGCAGAGGGCTGGTCTGTGTGTTACTACAGTATGATGGTTAGGTTCTGTTGGCAGAGAGCTTGTCTGTGTGTTACTACAGTATAATGGGTAGGTTATGTTGGCAGAGAGCTTGTCTGTGTGTTACTACAGTATGATGGGTAGGTTCTGTTGGCAGAGGGCTGGTCTGTGTGTTACTACAGTATGAAGGGTAGGTTCTGTTGGCAGAGAGCTGGTCTGTGGGTTACTACAGTATAATGGGTAGGTTCTGTTGGCAGATGGATGGTCTGTGTGTTACTGCAGTATAATGGGTAGGTTCTGTTGGCAGAGGGCTGGTCTGTGTGTTACTACAGTATGATGGGTAGGTTCTGTTGGCAGAGGGCTGGTCTGTGGGTTACTAAAGTATGATGGGTAGGTTCTGTTGGCAGATGGCTGGTCTGTGTGTTACTGCAGTATGATGGGTAGGTTCTGTTGGCAGAGGGCTGGTCTGTGTGTTACTACAGTATGATGGGTAGGTTCTGTTGGCAGAGGGCTGGTCTGTGTGTTACTACAGTATGATGGGTAGGTTCTGTTGGCAGAGGGCTGGTCTGTGTATTACTGCAGTGTAATGGGTAGGTTCTGTTGGCAGAGGGCTGGTCTGTGTGTTACTACAGTATGATGGGTAGGTTCTGTTGGAAGATGGCTGGTCTGTGTGTTACTGCCGTATAATGGGTAGGTTCTGTTGGCAGATGGATGGTCTGTGTGTTACTGCAGTATAATGGGTAGGTTCTGTTGGCAGAGGGCTGGTCTGTGTGTTACTGCAGTATAATGGGTAGGTTCTGTTGGTAGAGGGCTGGTCTTTGTGTTACTACAGTATAATGGGTATGTTTTGTTGGCAGAGGGCTGGTCTGTGTGTTACTACAGTATGATGGGTAGGTTCTGTTGGCAGAGGGCTGGTCTTTGTGTTACTACAGTATGATGGGTAGGTTCTGTTGGCAGAGGGCTGGTCTGTGTGTTACTGCAGTATAATGGGTAGGTTCTGTTGGTAGAGGGCTGGTCTTTGTGTTACTAAAGTATAATGGGTAGGTTCTGTTGGCAGATGGCTGGTCTGTGTATTACTGCAGTGTAATGGGTAGGTTCTGTTGGCAGAGGGCTGGTCTGTGGGTTACTAAAGTTTAATGGGTAGGTTCTGTTGGCAGATGGCTGGTCTGTGTGTTACTGCAGTATAATGGGTAGGTTCTGTTGGCAGATGGATGGTCTGTGTATTACTGCAGTATAATGGGTAGGTTCTGTTGGCAGAGGGCTGGTCTGTGTGTTACTACAGTAAGATGGGTAGGTTCTGTTGGCAGAGGGCTGGTCTGTGTGTTACTGCAGTATGATGGGTAGGTTCTGTTGGCAGAGGGCTGGTCTGTGTGTTACTACAGTATGATGGGTAGGTTCTGTTGGCAGAGGGCTGGTCTGTGGGTTACTAAAGTATGATAGGTAGGTTCTGTTGGCAGAGGGCTGGTCTGTGTGTTACTACAGTATAATGGGTATGTTATGTTGGCAGAGGGCTGGTCTGTGTGTTACTACAGTATGATGGTTAGGTTCTGTTGGCAGAGAGCTTGTCTGTGTGTTACTACAGTATAATGGGTAGGTTATGTTGGCAGAGAGCTTGTCTGTGTGTTACTACAGTATGATGGGTAGGTTCTGTTGGCAGAGGGCTGGTCTGTGTGTTACTACAGTATGAAGGGTAGGTTCTGTTGGCAGAGAGCTGGTCTGTGGGTTACTACAGTATAATGGGTAGGTTCTGTTGGCAGATGGATGGTCTGTGTGTTACTGCAGTATAATGGGTAGGTTCTGTTGGCAGAGGGCTGGTCTGTGTGTTACTACAGTATGATGGGTAGGTTCTGTTGGCAGAGGGCTGGTCTGTGGGTTACTAAAGTATGATGGGTAGGTTCTGTTGGCAGATGGCTGGTCTGTGTGTTACTGCAGTATGATGGGTAGGTTCTGTTGGCAGAGGGCTGGTCTGTGTGTTACTACAGTATGATGGGTAGGTTCTGTTGGCAGAGGGCTGGTCTGTGGGTTACTAAAGTATGATGGGTAGGTTCTGTTGGCAGATGGCTGGTCTGTGTATTACTGCAGTGTAATGGGTAGGTTCTGTTGGCAGAGGGCTGGTCTGTGTGTTACTACAGTATGATGGGTAGGTTCTGTTGGCAGAGGGCTGGTCTGTGTGTTACTACAGTATGATGGGTAGGTTCTGTTGGCAGAGGGCTGGTCTGTGTATTACTGCAGTGTAATGGGTAGGTTCTGTTGGCAGAGGGCTGGTCTGTGTGTTACTACAGTATGATGGGTAGGTTCTGTTGGAAGATGGCTGGTCTGTGTGTTACTGCCGTATAATGGGTAGGTTCTGTTGGCAGATGGATGGTCTGTGTGTTACTGCAGTATAATGGGTAGGTTCTGTTGGCAGAGGGCTGGTCTGTGTGTTACTACAGTAAGATGGGTAGGTTCTGTTGGCAGAGGGCTGGTCTGTGTGTTACTGCAGTATGATGGGTAGGTTCTGTTGGCAGAGGGCTGGTCTGTGTGTTACTACAGTATGATGGGTAGGTTCTGTTGGCAGAGGGCTGGTCTGTGGGTTACTAAAGTATGACAGGTATGTTCTGTTGGTAGAGGGCTGGTCTGTGTGTTACTACAGTATAATGGGTATGTTATGTTGGCAGAGGGCTGGTCTGTGTGTTACTACAGTATGATGGTTAGGTTCTGTTGGCAGAGAGCTTGTCTGTGTGTTACTACAGTATAATGGGTAGGTTATGTTGGCAGAGAGCTTTTCTGTGTGTTACTACAGTATGATGGGTAGGTTCTGTTGGCAGAGGGCTGGTCTGTGTGTTACTACAGTATGAAGGGTAGGTTCTGTTGGCAGAGAGCTGGTCTGTGGGTTACTACAGTATAATGGGTAGGTTCTGTTGGCAGATGGATGGTCTGTGTGTTACTGCAGTATAATGGGTAGGTTCTGTTGGCAGAGGGCTGGTCTGTGTGTTACTGCAGTATAATGGGTAGGTTCTGTTGGTAGAGGGCTGGTCTGTGTGTTACTACAGTATAATGGGTAGGTTCTGTTGGCAGAGGGCTGGTCTGTGTGTTACTACAGTATGATGGGTACGTTATGTTGGCAGAGGGCTGGTCTGTGTGTTACTGCAGTATGATGGGTAGGTTTTGTTGGCAGAGGGCTGGTCTGTGTGTTACTACAGTATGATGGGTAGGTTCTGTTGGCAGAGGGCTGGTCTGTGGGTTACTAAAGTATGATGGGTAGGTTCTGTTGGCAGAGGGCTGGTCTGTGTGTTACTACAGTATAATGGGTATGTTATGTTGGCAGAGGGCTGGTCTGTGTGTTACTACAGTATGAGGGTTAGGTTCTGTTGGCAGAGAGCTTGTCTGTGTGTTACTACAGTATAATGGGTAGGTTATGTTGGCAGAGGGCTGGTCTGTGTGTTACTACAGTAGGATTGGTAGGTTCTGTTGGCAGAGGGCTGGTCTGTGGGTTACTAAAGTATAATGGGTAGGTTCTGTTGACAGATGGCTGGTCTGTGTGTTACTGCAGTATAATGGGTAGGTTCTGTTGGCAGAGAGCTTGTCTGTGTGTTACTACAGTATGATGGGTAGGTTCTGTTGGCAGAGGGCTGGTCTGTGTGTTACTACAGTATGATGGGTAGGTTCTGTTGGCAGAGAGCTTGTCTGTGTGTTACTACAGTATGATGGGTAGGTTCTGTTGGCAGAGGGCTGGTCTGTGTGTTACTTCAGTATAATGGGTAGGTTCTGTTGGTAGAGGGCTGGTCTGTGTGTTACTAAAGTATAATGGGTAGGTTCTGTTGGCAGAGGGCTGGTCTGTGGGTTACTAAAGTATAATGGGTAGGTTCTGTTGGCAGATGGCTGGTCTGTGTATTACTGCAGTGTAATGGGTAGGTTCTGTTGGCAGAGGGCTGGTCTGTGTGTTACTACAGTATGATGGGTAGGTTCTGTTGGCAGAGGGCTGGTCTGTGTGTTACTACACTATAATGGGTAGGTTCTGTTGGCAGAGGGCTGGTCTGTGGGTTACTAAAGTTTAATGGGTAGGTTCTGTTGGCAGATGGCTGGTCTGTGTGTTACTGCAGTATAATGGGTAGGTTCTGTTGGCAGATGGATGGTCTGTGTGTTACTGCAGTATAATGGGTAGGTTCTGTTGGCAGAGGGCTGGTCTGTGAGTTACTGCAGTATGATGGGTAGGTTCTGTTGGCAGAGGGCTGGTCTGTGTGTTACTACAGTATGATGGGTAGGTTCTGTTGGCAGAGGGCTGGTCTGTGGGTTACTAAAGTATGATGGGTAGGTTCTGTTGGCAGAGGGCTGGTCTGTGTGTTACTACAGTATAATGGGTATGTTATGTTGGCAGAGGGCTGGTCTGTGTGTTACTACAGTATGATGGTTAGGTTCTGTTGGCAGAGAGCTTGTCTGTGTGTTACTACAGTATAATGGGTAGGTTCTGTTGGCAGAGAGCTTGTCTGTGTGTTACTACAGTATGATGGGTAGGTTCTGTTGGCAGAGAGCTTGTCTGTGTGTTACTACAGTATGATGGGTAGGTTCTGTTGGCAGAGGGCTGGTCTGTGTGTTACTGCAGTATAATGGGTAGGTTCTGTTGGTAGAGGGCTGGTCTGTGTGTTACTACAGTATAATGGGTAGGTTCTGTTGGCAGAGGGCTGGTCTGTGGGTTACTAAAGTATAATGGGTAGGTTCTGTTGGCAGATGGCTGGTCTGTGTGGTACTGCAGTGTAATGGGTAGGTTCTGTTGGCAGAGGGCTGGTCTGTGTGTTACTACAGTATGATGGGTAGGTTCTGTTGGCAGAGGGCTGGTCTGTGTGTTACTACAGTATAATGGGTAGGTTCTGTTGGCAGAGGGCTGGTCTGTGGGTTACTAAAGTTTAATGGGTAGATTCTGTTGGCAGATGGCTGGTCTGTGTAATACTGCAGTATAATGGGTAGGTTCTGTTGGCAGATGGATGGTCTGTGTATTACTGCAGTATAATGGGTAGGTTCTGTTGGCAGAGGGCTGGTCTGTGAGTTACTGCAGTATGATGGGTAGGTTCTGTTGGCAGAGGGCTGGTCTGTGTGTTACTACAGTATGATGGGTAGGTTCTGTTGGCAGAGGGCTGGTCTGTGGGTTACTAAAGTATGATGGGTAGGTTCTGTTGGCAGATGGATGGTCTGTGTGTTACTGCAGTATAATGGGTAGGTTCTGTTGGCAGAGGGCTGGTCTGTGTGTTACTGCAGTATAATGGGTAGGTTCTGTTGGTAGAGGGCTGGTCTGTGTGTTACTACAGTATAATGGGTAGGTTCTGTTGGCAGAGGGCTGGTCTGTGTGTTACTACAGTATGATGGGTAGGTTAGGTTGGCAGAGGGCTGGTCTGTGTGTTACTGCAGTATGATGGGTAGGTTCTGTTGGCAGAGGGCTGGTCTGTGTGTTACTACAGTATGATGGGTAGGTTCTGTTGGCAGAGGGCTGGTCTGTGGGTTACTAAAGTATGATGGGTAGGTTCTGTTGGCAGAGGGCTGGTCTGTGTGTTACTACAGTATAATGGGTATGTTATGTTGGCAGAGGGCTGGTCTGTGTGTTACTACAGTATGATGGTTAGGTTCTGTTGGCAGAGAGCTTGTCTGTGTGTTACTACAGTATAATGGGTAGGTTATGTTGGCAGAGGGCTGGTCTGTGTGTTACTACAGAATGATTGGTAGGTTCTGTTGTCAGAGGGCTGGTCTGTGGGTTACTAAAGTATAATGGGTAGGTTCTGTTGACAGATGGCTGGTCTGTTTGTTACTGCAGTATGATGGGTAGGTTCTGTTGGCAGAGAGCTTGTCTGTGTGTTACTACAGTATGATGGGTAGGTTCTGTTGGCAGAGGGCTGGTCTGTGTGTTACTACAGTATGATGGGTAGGTTCTGTTGGCAGAGATCTTGTCTGTGTGTTACTACAGTATGATGGGTAGGTTCTGTTGGCAGAGGGCTGGTCTTTGTGTTACTACAGTATAATGGGTAGGTTCTGTTGGCAGAGGGCTGGTCTGTGGGTTACTAAAGTATAATGGGTAGGTTCTGTTGGCAGATGGCTGGTCTGTGTATTACTGCAGTGTAATGGGTAGGTTCTGTTGGCAGAGGGCTGGTCTGTGTGTTACTACAGTATGATGGGTAGGTTCTGTTGGCAGAGGGCTGGTCTGTGTGTTACTACAGTATAATGGGTAGGTTCTGTTGGCAGAGGGCTGGTCTGTGGGTTACTAAAGTTTAATGGGTAGGTTCTGTTGGCAGATGGCTGGTCTGTGTGTTACTGCAGTATAATGGGTAGGTTCTGTTGGCAGATGGATGGTCTGTGTGTTACTGCAGTATAATGGGTAGGTTCTGTTGGCAGAGGGCTGGTCTGTGTGTTACTGCAGTATAATGGGTAGGTTCTGTTGGTAGAGGGCTGGTCTGTGTGTTACTACAGTATAATGGGTAGGTTCTGTTGGCAGAGGGCTGGTCTGTGTGTTACTACAGTATGATGGGTAGGTTCTGTTGGCAGAGGGCTGGTCTGTGTGTTACTGCAGTATTATGGGTAGGTTCTGTTTCCAGAGGGCTGGTCTGTGTGTTACTACAGTATGATGGGTAGGTTCTGTTGGCAGAGGGCTGGTCTGTGGGTTACTAAAGTATGATGGGTAGGTTCTGTTGGCAGAGGGCTGGTCTGTGTGTTACTACAGTATAATGGGTATGTTATGTTGGCAGAGGGCTGGTCTGTGTGTTACTACAGTATAATGGGTAGGTTCTGTTGGCAGAGGGCTGGTCTGTGGGTTACTAAAGTTTAATGGGTAGATTCTGTTGGCAGATGGCTGGTCTGTGTGTTACTGCAGTATAATGGGTAGGTTCTGTTGGCAGATGGATGGTCTGTGTGTTACTGCAGTGTAATGGGTAGGTTCTGTTGGCAGAGGGCTGGTCTGTGTGTTACTACAGTATGATGGGTAGGTTCTGTTGGCAGAGGGCTGGTCTGTGTGTTACTACAGTATAATGGGTAGGTTCTGTTGGCAGAGGGCTGGTCTGTGGGTTACTAAAGTTTAATGGGTAGGTTCTGTTGGCAGATGGCTGGTCTGTGTATTACTGCAGTGTAATGGGTAGGTTCTGTTGGCAGAGGGCTGGTCTGTGTGTTACTACAGTATGATGGGTAGGTTCTGTTGGCAGAGGGCTGGTCTGTGTGTTACTACAGTATAATGGGTAGGTTCTGTTGGCAGAGGGCTGGTCTGTGGGTTACTAAAGTTTAATGGGTAGGTTCTGTTGGCAGATGGCTGGTCTGTGTGTTACTGCAGTATAATGGGTAGGTTCTGTTGGCAGATGGATGGTCTGTGTGTTACTGCAGTATAATGGGTAGGTTCTGTTGGTAGAGGGCTGGTCTGTGTGTTACTACAGTATAATGGGTAGGTTCTGTTGGCAGAGGGCTGGTCTGTGTGTTACTACAGTATGATGGGTAGGTTCTGTTGGCAGAGGGCTGGTCTGTGTGTTACTACAGTATTATGGGTAGGTTCTGTTGGCAGAGGGCTGGTCTGTGTGTTACTACAGTATGATGGGTAGGTTCTGTTGGCAGAGGGCTGGTCTGTGGGTTACTAAAGTATGATGGGTAGGTTCTGTTGGCAGAGGGCTGGTCTGTGTGTTACTACAGTATAATGGGTAAGTTATGTTGGCAGAGGGCTGGTCTGAGTGTTACTACAGTATGATGGTTAGGTTCTGTTGGCAGAGAGCTTGTCTGTGTGTTACTACAGTATAATGGGTAGGTTCTGTTGGCAGAGAGCTTGTCTGTGTGTTACTACAGTATGATGGGTAGGTTCTGTTGGCAGAGGGCTGGTCTGTGTGTTACTACAGTATGAAGGGTAGGTTCTGTTGGCAGAGAGCTGGTCTGTGGGTTACTACAGTATAATGGGTAGGTTCTGTTGGCAGATGGATGGTCTGTGTGTTACTGCAGTATAATGGGTAGGTTCTGTTGGCAGAGGGCTGGTCTGTGTGTTACTGCAGTATAATGGTTAGGTTCTGTTGGTAGAGGGCTGGTCTGTGTGTTACTACAGTATAATGGGAAGGTTCTGTTGGCAGAGGGCTGGTTTGTGTGTTACTACAGTATGATGGGTAGGTTATGTTGGCAGAGGGCTGGTCTGTGTGTTACTGCAGTATGATGGGTAGGTTCTGTTGGCAGAGGGCTGGTCTGTGTGTTACTACAGTATGATGGGTAGGTTCTGTTGGCAGAGGGCTGGTCTGTGGGTTACTAAAGTATGATGGGTAGGTTCTGTTGGCAGAGGGCTGGTCTGTGTGTTACTACAGTATAATGGGTATGTTATGTTGGCAGAGGGCTGGTCTGTGTGTTACTACAGTATGATGGTTAGGTTCTGTTGGCAGAGAGCTTGTCTGTGTGTTACTACAGTATAATGGGTAGGTTATGTTGGCAGAGGGCTGGTCTGTGTGTTACTACAGTATGATGGGTAGGTTCTGTTGGCAGAGAGCTTGTCTGTGTGTTACTACAGTATGATGGGTAGGTTCTGTTGGCAGAGGGCTGGTCTGTGTGTTACTACAGTATAATGGGTAGGTTCTGTTGGCAGAGGGCTGGTCTGTGTGTTACGACAGTATGAAGGGTAGGTTCTGTTGGCAGAGCGCTGGTCTGTGGGTTACTACAGTATAATGGGTAGGTTCTGTTGGCAGATGGATGGTCTGTGTGTTACTGCAGTATAATGGGTAGGTTCTGTTGGCAGAGGGCTGGTCTGTGTGTTACTGCAGTATAATGGGTAGGTTCTGTTGGTAGAGGGCTGGTCTGTGTGTTACTACAGTATAATGGGTAGGTTCTGTTGGCAGAGGGCTGGTCTGTGTGTTACTACAGTATGATGGGTAGGTTCTGTTGGCATAGGGCTGGTCTGTGTGTTACTACAGTATGATGGGTAGGTTCTGTTGGCAGAGGGCTGGTCTGAGTGTTACTACAGTATAATGGGTAGGTTCTGTTTGCAGAGGGCTGGTCTGAGTGTTACTACAGTATGATGGGTAGGTTCTGTTGGCATAGAGCTGGTCTGTGGGTTACTACAGTATAATGGGTAGGTTCTGTTGGCAGAGGGCTGGTCTGTGTGTTACTACAGCATAATGGGCAGGTTCTGTTGGCAGAGGGCTGGTCTGTGGGTTACTAAAGTTTAATGGGTAGGTTCTGTTGGCAGATGGCTGGTCTGTGTGTTACTGCAGTATAATGGGTAGGTTCTGTTGGCAGATGGATGGTCTGTGTGTTACTGCAGTATAATGGGTAGGTTCTGTTGGTAGAGGGCTGGTCTGTGTGTTACTACAGTATAATGGGTAGGTTCTGTTGGCAGAGGGCTGGTCTGTGTGTTACTACAGTATGATGGGTAGGTTCTGTTGGCAGAGGGCTGGTCTGTGTGTTACTACAGTATTATGGGTAGGTTCTGTTGGCAGAGGGCTGGTCTGTGTGTTACTACAGTATGATGGGTAGGTTCTGTTGGCAGAGGGCTGGTCTGTGGGTTACTAAAGTATGATGGGTAGGTTCTGTTGGCAGAGGGCTGGTCTGTGTGTTACTACAGTATAATGGGTAAGTTATGTTGGCAGAGGGCTGGTCTGAGTGTTACTACAGTATGATGGTTAGGTTCTGTTGGCAGAGAGCTTGTCTGTGTGTTACTACAGTATAATGGGTAGGTTCTGTTGGCAGAGAGCTTGTCTGTGTGTTACTACAGTATGATGGGTAGGTTCTGTTGGCAGAGGGCTGGTCTGTGTGTTACTACAGTATGAAGGGTAGGTTCTGTTGGCAGAGAGCTGGTCTGTGGGTTACTACAGTATAATGGGTAGGTTCTGTTGGCAGATGGATGGTCTGTGTGTTACTGCAGTATAATGGGTAGGTTCTGTTGGCAGAGGGCTGGTCTGTGTGTTACTGCAGTATAATGGTTAGGTTCTGTTGGTAGAGGGCTGGTCTGTGTGTTACTACAGTATAATGGGAAGGTTCTGTTGGCAGAGGGCTGGTTTGTGTGTTACTACAGTATGATGGGTAGGTTATGTTGGCAGAGGGCTGGTCTGTTTGTTACTGCAGTATGATGGGTAGGTTCTGTTGGCAGAGGGCTGGTCTGTGTGTTACTACAGTATGATGGGTAGGTTCTGTTGGCAGAGGGCTGGTCTGTGGGTTACTAAAGTATGATGGGTAGGTTCTGTTGGCAGAGGGCTGGTCTGTGTGTTACTACAGTATAATGGGTATGTTATGTTGGCAGAGGGCTGGTCTGTGTGTTACTACAGTATGATGGTTAGGTTCTGTTGGCAGAGAGCTTGTCTGTGTGTTACTACAGTATAATGGGTAGGTTATGTTGGCAGAGGGCTGGTCTGTGTGTTACTACAGTATGATGGGTAGGTTCTGTTGGCAGAGAGCTTGTCTGTGTGTTACTACAGTATGATGGGTAGGTTCTGTTGGCAGAGGGCTGGTCTGTGTGTTACTACAGTATAATGGGTAGGTTCTGTTGGCAGAGGGCTGGTCTGTGTGTTACGACAGTATGAAGGGTAGGTTCTGTTGGCAGAGCGCTGGTCTGTGGGTTACTACAGTATAATGGGTAGGTTCTGTTGGCAGATGGATGGTCTGTGTGTTACTGCAGTATAATGGGTAGGTTCTGTTGGCAGAGGGCTGGTCTGTGTGTTACTGCAGTATAATGGGTAGGTTCTGTTGGTAGAGGGCTGGTCTGTGTGTTACTACAGTATAATGGGTAGGTTCTGTTGGCAGAGGGCTGGTCTGTGTGTTACTACAGTATGATGGGTAGGTTCTGTTGGCATAGGGCTGGTCTGTGTGTTACTACAGTATGATGGGTAGGTTCTGTTGGCAGAGGGCTGGTCTGAGTGTTACTACAGTATAATGGGTAGGTTCTGTTTGCAGAGGGCTGGTCTGAGTGTTACTACAGTATGATGGGTAGGTTCTGTTGGCATAGAGCTGGTCTGTGGGTTACTACAGTATAATGGGTAGGTTCTGTTGGCAGAGGGCTGGTCTGTGTGTTACTACAGCATAATGGGTAGGTTCTGTTGGCAGAGGGCTGGTCTGTGTGTTACTACAGTATGATGGGTAGGTTCTGTTGGCAGAGGGTTGGTCTGTGGGTTACTGCAGTATAATGGGTAGGTTCTGTTGGCAAAGGGCTGGTCTGTGTGTTACTACAGTATGATGGGTAGGTTCTGTTGGCAGAGGGCTGGTCTGTGTGTTACTACAGTATGATGGGTAGGTTCTGTTGGCAGAGGGCTGGTCTGTGTGTTACTACAGTATGATGGGTAGGTTATGTTGGCAGAGGGCTGTTCTGTGTGTTACTACAGTATGATGGGTAGGTTCTGTTGGCAGAGAGCTGGTCTGTGGGTTACTACAGTATGATGGGTAGGTTCTGTTGGTAGAGGGCTGGTCTGTGGGTTACTGCAGTATGATGGGTAGGTTCTGTTGGCAGAGGGCTGGTCTGTATGTTACTACAGTATAATGGGTAGGTTCTGTTGGCAGAGGGCTGGTCTGTATGTTACTACAGTATGATGGGTAGGTTCTGTTGGCAGAAGGCTGGTCTGTGTGTTGCTACAGTATGATGGGTAGGTTCTGTTGGCAGAGAGCTGGTCTGTGTGTTACAACAGTATGATGGGTATGTTTTGTTGGCAGAGGGCTGGTCTGTGTGTTACTACAGTATGATGGGTAGGTTCTATTGGCAGAGGGCTGGTCTGTGTGTTACTACAGTATAATGGGTAGGTTCTGTTGGCAGAGGGCTGGTCTGTGTGGTACTACAGTATGATGGGTAGGTTATGTTGGCAGAGGGCTGGTCTGTGTGTTTCTACAGTATGATGGTTAGGTTCTGTTGGCAGAGGGCTGGTCTGTATGTTACTACAGTATGATGGGTAGGTTCTGTAGGCAGAGGGCTGGTCTGTGTGTTACTACAGTATAATGGGTAGGTTCTGTTGGCAGAGGGCTGGTCTGTGTGTTACTGCAATATGATGCGTAGGTTCTGTTGGCAGAGCGCTGGTCTGTGTGTAACTACAGTATGATGGGTAGGTTCTGTTGGCAGAGGGCTGGTCTGTGTGTTACTACAGTATGATGGGTAGGTTCTGTTGGCAGAGGGCTGGTCTGTATGTTACTACAGTATGATGGGTAGGTTATGTTGGCAGAGGGCTGGTCTGTGTGTTACTACAGTATAATGGGTAGGTTCTGTTGGCAGAGGGCTGGTCTGTGTGTAACTAAAGTATGATGGGTAGGTTCTGTTGGCAGATGGCTGGTCTGTGTGTAACTACAGTATGATGGGTAGGTTCTGTTGGCAGAGGGCTGGTCTGTGTGTTACTACAGTATGATGGGTAGGTTCTGTAGGCAGACGGCTGGTCTGTGTGTTACTACAGTATGATGGGTAGGTTCTGTTGGCAGAGGGCTGGTCTGTGTATTACTACAGTATATTGGGTAGGTTCTGTTGGCAGAGGGCTGGTCTGTGTGTTTCTACAGTATGATGGGTAGGTTCTGTTGGCAGAGGGCTGGTCTGTATGTTACTACAGTATGATGGGTAGGTTCTGTAGGCAGAGGGCTGGTCTGTGTGTTACTACAGTATAATGGGTAGGTTCTGTTGGCAGAGGGCTGGTCTGTGTGTTACTGCAATATGATGCGTAGGTTCTGTTGGCAGAGCGCTGGTCTGTGTGTAACTACAGTATGATGGGTAGGTTCTGTTGGCAGAGGGCTGGTCTGTATGTTACTACAGTATGATGGGTAGGTTATGTTGGCAGAGGGCTGGTCTGTGTGTTACTTCAGTATAATGGGTAGGTTCTGTTGGCAGAGGGCTGGTCTGTGTGTTACTGCAGTATAATGGGTAGGTTCTGTTGGTAGAGGGCTGGTCTGTGTGTTACTACAGTATAATGGGTAGGTTCTGTTGGCAGAGGGCTGGTCTGTGTGTTACTACAGTATGATGGGTAGGTTCTGTTGGCAGAGGGCTGGTCTGTGTGTAACTACAGTATGATGGGTAGGTTCTGTTGGCAGAGGGCTGGTCTGTGTGTTACTACAGTATGATGGGTAGGTTCTGTAGGCAGACGGCTGGTCTGTGTGTTACTACAGTATGATGGGTAGGTTCTGTTGGCAGAGGGCTGGTCTGTGTATTTCTACAGTATATTGGGTAGGTTCTGTTGGCAGAGGGCTGGTCTGTGTGTTTCTACAGTATGATGGGTAGGTTCTGTTGGCAGAGGGCTGGTCTGTATGTTACTACAGTATGATGGGTAGGTTCTGTAGGCAGAGGGCTGGTCTGTGTGTTACTACAGTATAATGGGTAGGTTCTGTTGGCAGAGGGCTGGTCTGTGTGTTACTGCAATATGATGCGTAGGTTCTGTTGGCAGAGCGCTGGTCTGTGTGTAACTACAGTATGATGGGTATGTTCTGTTGGCAGAGGGCTGGTCTGTATGTTACTACAGTATGATGGGTAGGTTATGTTGGCAGAGGGCTGGTCTGTGTGTTACTTCAGTATAATGGGTAGGTTCTGTTGGCAGAGGGCTGGTCTGTGTGTTACTGCAGTATAATGGGTAGGTTCTGTTGGTAGAGGGCTGGTCTTTGTGTTACTACAGTATAATGGGTAGGTTCTGTTGGCAGAGGGCTGGTCTGTGTGTTACTACAGTATGATGGGTAGGTTCTGTTGGCAGAGGGCTGGTCTGTGTGTTACTACAGTATGATGGGTAGGTTCTGTTGGCAGAGGGCTGGTCTGAGTGTTACTACAGTATGATGGGTAGGTTCTGTTTGCAGAGGGCTGGTCTGAGTGTTACTACAGTATGATGGGTAGGTTCTGTTGGCATAGAGCTGGTCTGTGGGTTACTACAGTATAATGGGTAGGTTCTGTTGGCAGAGGGCTGGTCTGTGTGTTACTACAGCATAATGGGTAGGTTCTGTTGGCAGAGGGCTGGTCTGTGTGTTACTACAGTATGATGGGTAGGTTCTGTTGGCAGAGGGCTGGTCTGTGGGTTACTGCAGTATGATGGGTAGGTTCTGTTGGCAGAGGGCTGGTCTGTATGTTACTACAGTATAATGGGTAGGTTCTGTTGGCAGAGGGCTGGTCTGTATGTTACTACAGTATGATGGGTAGGTTCTGTTGGCAGAAGGCTGGTCTGTGTGTTGCTACAGTATGATGGGTAGGTTCTGTTGGCAGAGAGCTGGTCTGTGTGTTACAACAGTATGATGGGTATGTTTTGTTGGCAGAGGGCTGGTCTGTGTGTTACTACAGTATGATGGGTAGGTTCTATTGGCAGAGGGCTGGTCTGTGTGTTACTACAGTATAATGGGTAGGTTCTGTTGGCAGAGGGCTGGTCTGTGTGGTACTACAGTATGATGGGTAGGTTATGTTGGCAGAGGGCTGGTCTGTGTGTTTCTACAGTATGATGGTTAGGTTCTGTTGGCAGAGGGCTGGTCTGTATGTTACTACAGTATGATGGGTAGGTTCTGTAGGCAGAGGGCTGGTCTGTGTGTTACTACAGTATAATGGGTAGGTTCTGTTGGCAGAGGGCTGGTCTGTGTGTTACTGCAATATGATGCGTAGGTTCTGTTGGCAGAGCGCTGGTCTGTGTGTAACTACAGTATGATGGGTAGGTTCTGTTGGCAGAGGGCTGGTCTGTGTGTTACTACAGTATGATGGGTAGGTTCTGTTGGCAGAGGGCTGGTCTGTATGTTACTACAGTATGATGGGTAGGTTATGTTGGCAGAGGGCTGGTCTGTGTGTTACTACAGTATAATGGGTAGGTTCTGTTGGCTGAGGGCTGGTCTGTGTGTAACTAAAGTATGATGGGTAGGTTCTGTTGGCAGATGGCTGGTCTGTGTGTAACTACAGTATGATGGGTAGGTTCTGTTGGCAGAGGGCTGGTCTGTGTGTTACTACAGTATGATGGGTAGGTTCTGTAGGCAGACGGCTGGTCTGTGTGTTACTACAGTATGATGGGTAGGTTCTGTTGGCAGAGGGCTGGTCTGTGTATTACTACAGTATATTGGGTAGGTTCTGTTGGCAGAGGGCTGGTCTGTGTGTTTCTACAGTATGATGGGTAGGTTCTGTTGGCAGAGGGCTGGTCTGTATGTTACTACAGTATGATGGGTAGGTTCTGTAGGCAGAGGGCTGGTCTGTGTGTTACTACAGTATAATGGGTAGGTTCTGTTGGCAGAGGGCTGGTCTGTGTGTTACTGCAATATGATGCGTAGGTTCTGTTGGCAGAGCGCTGGTCTGTGTGTAACTACAGTATGATGGGTAGGTTCTGTTGGCAGAGGGCTGGTCTGTGTGTTACTACAGTATGATGGGTATGTTCTGTTGGCAGAGGGCTGGTCTGTATGTTACTACAGTATGATGGGTAGGTTATGTTGGCAGAGGGCTGGTCTGTGTGTTACTTCAGTATAATGGGTAGGTTCTGTTGGCAGAGGGCTGGTCTGTGTGTTACTGCAGTATAATGGGTAGGTTCTGTTGGCAGAGGGCTGGTCTGTGTGTTACTACAGTATGATGGGTAGGTTCTGTTGGCATAGGGCTGGTCTGTGTGTTACTACAGTATGATGGGTAGGTTCTGTTGGCAGAGGGCTGGTCTGAGTGTTACTACAGTATGATGGGTAGGTTCTGTTTGCAGAGGGCTGGTCTGAGTGTTACTACAGTATGATGGGTAGGTTCTGTTGGCATAGAGCTGGTCTGTGGGTTACTACAGTATAATGGGTAGGTTCTGTTGGCAGAGGGCTGGTCTGTGTGTTACTACAGCATAATGGGTAGGTTCTGTTGGCAGAGGGCTGGTCTGTGTGTTACTACAGTATGATGGGTAGGTTCTGTTGGCAGAGGGCTGGTCTGTGTGTTACTACAGTATGATGGGTAGGTTCTGTAGGCAGACGGCTGGTCTGTGTGTTACTACAGTATGATGGGTAGGTTCTGTTGGCAGAGGGCTGGTCTGTGTGTTACTTCAGTATAATGGGTAGGTTCTGTTGGCAGAGGGCTGGTCTGTGTGTTACTGCAATATGATGCGTAGGTTCTGTTGGCAGAGCGCTGGTCTGTGTGTAACTACAGTATGATGGGTAGGTTCTGTTGGCAGAGGGCTGGTCTGTGTGTTACTACAGTATGATGGGTATGTTCTGTTGGCAGAGGGCTAGTCTGTATGTTACTACAGTATGATGGGTAGGTTATGTTGGCAGAGGGCTGGTCTGTGTGTTACTTCAGTATAATGGGTAGGTTCTGTTGGCAGAGGGCTGGTCTGTGTGTTACTGCAGTATAATGGGTAGGTTCTGTTGGCAGAGGGCTGGTCTGTGTGTTACTACAGTATGATGGGTAGGTTCTGTTGGCATAGGGCTGGTCTGTGTGTTACTACAGTATGATGGGTAGGTTCTGTTGGCAGAGGGCTGGTCTGAGTGTTACTACAGTATGATGGGTAGGTTCTGTTTGCAGAGGGCTGGTCTGAGTGTTACTACAGTATGATGGGTAGGTTCTGTTGGCATAGAGCTGGTCTGTGGGTTACTACAGTATAATGGGTAGGTTCTGTTGGCAGAGGGCTGGTCTGTGTGTTACTACAGCATAATGGGTAGGTTCTGTTGGCAGAGGGCTGGTCTGTGTGTTACTACAGTATGATGGGTAGGTTCTGTTGGCAGAGGGCTGGTCTGTGTGTTACTACAGTATGATGGGTAGGTTCTGTAGGCAGACGGCTGGTCTGTGTGTTACTACAGTATGATGGGTAGGTTCTGTTGGCAGAGGGCTGGTCTGTGTGTTACTTCAGTATAATGGGTAGGTTCTGTTGGCAGAGGGCTGGTCTGTGTGTTACTGCAATATGATGCGTAGGTTCTGTTGGCAGAGCGCTGGTCTGTGTGTAACTACAGTATGATGGGTAGGTTCTGTTGGCAGAGGGCTGGTCTGTGTGTTACTACAGTATGATGGGTATGTTCTGTTGGCAGAGGGCTGGTCTGTATGTTACTACAGTATGATGGGTAGGTTATGTTGGCAGAGGGCTGGTCTGTGTGTTACTTCAGTATAATGGGTAGGTTCTGTTGGCAGAGGGCTGGTCTGTGTATTACTACAGTATATTGGGTAGGTTCTGTTGGCAGAGGGCTGGTCTGTGTGTTACTGCAATATGATGCGTAGGTTCTGTTGGCAGAGCGCTGGTCTGTGTGTAACTACAGTATGATGGGTAGGTTCTGTTGGCAGAGGGCTGGTCTGTATGTTACTACAGTATGATGGGTAGGTTCTGTAGGCAGAGGGCTGGTCTGTGTGTTACTGCAATATGATGCGTAGGTTCTGTTGGCAGAGCGCTGGTCTGTGTGTTACTACAGTATGATGGGTAGGTTCTGTTGGCAGAGGGCTGGTCTGTGTGTTACTACAGTATGATGGGTAGGTTCTGTTGGCAGAGGGCTGGTCTGTATGTTACTACAGTATGATGGGAAGGTTATGTTGGCAGAGGGCTGGTCTGTGTGTTACTACAGTATGATGGGTAGGTTCTGTTGGCAGAGGGCTGGTCTGTATGTTACTACAGTATGATGGGTAGGTTCTGTTGGCAGAGGGCTGGTCTGTGTGTTACTGCAATATGATGCGTAGGTTCTGTTGGCAGAGCGCTGGTCTGTGTGTAACTACAGTATGATGGGTAGGTTCTGTTGGCAGAGGGCTGGTCTGTGTGTTACTACAGTATGATGGGTAGGTTCTGTTGGCAGAGGGCTGGTCCATATGTTACTACAGTATGATGGGTAGGTTATGTTGGCAGAGGGCTGGTCTGTGTGTTACTACAGTATAATGGGTAGGTTCTGTTGGCAGAGGGCTGGTCTGTGTGTTCCTACAGTATGATGGGTAGGTTCTGTTGGCAGAGGGCTGGTCTGTATGTTACTACAGTATGATGGGTAGGTTCTGTAGGCAGAGGGCTGGTCTGTGTGTTACTACAGTATGATGGGTAGGTTCTGTAGGCAGAGGGCTGGTCTGTGTGTTACTACAGTATGATGGGTAGGTTCTGTAGGCAGAGGGCTGGTCTGTGTGTTACTACAGTATGATGGGTAGGTTCTGTTGGCAGAGGGCTGGTCTGTATGTTACTACAGTATGATGGGTAGGTTATGTTGGCAGAGGGCTGGTCTGTGTGTTACTACAGTATGATGGGTAGGTTCTGTTGGCAGAGGGCTGGTCTGTATGTTACTACAGTATGATGGGTAGGTTCTTTAGGCAGAGGGCTGGTCTGTGTGTTCCTACAGTATAATGGGTAGGTTCTGTTGGCAGAGGGCTGGTCTGTGTGTTACTGCAATATGATGCGTAGGTTCTGTTGGCAGAGCGCTGGTCTGTGTGTAACTACAGTATGATGGGTAGGTTCTGTTGGCAGAGGGCTGGTCTGTGTGTTACTACAGTATGATGGGTAGGTTCTGTTGGCAGAGGGCTGGTCCATATGTTACTACAGTATGATGGGTAGGTTATGTTGGCAGAGGGCTGGTCTGTGTGTTACTACAGTATAATGGGTAGGTTCTGTTGGCAGAGGGCTGGTCTGTGTGTTACTGCAATATGATGCGTATGTTCTGTTGGCAGAGCTCTGGTCTGTGTGTAACTACAGTATGATGGGTAGGTTTTGTTGGCAGATGGCTGGTCTGTGTGTAACTACAGTATGATGGGTAGGTTCTGTTGGCAGAGGGCTGGTCTGTGTGTTACTACAGTATGATGGGTAGGTTCTGTAGGCAGAGGGCTGGTCTGTGTGTTACTACAGTATGATGGGTAGGTTCTGTTGGCAGAGGGCTGGTCTGTGTGTTACTTCAGTATAATGGGTAGGTTCTGTTGGCAGAGGGCTGGTCTGTGTATTACTACAGTATATTGGGTAGGTTCTGTTGGCAGAGGGCTGGTCTGTGTGTTACTACAGTATGATGGGTAGGTTCTGTTGGCAGAGGGCTGTTCTGTGGGTTACTACAGTATAATGGGTAGGTTCTGTTGGCAGATTGCTGGTCTGTGTGGTACTGCAGTACAATGGGTAGGTTCTGTTGGCAGAGGGCTGGTCTGTGTGTTACTACAGTATAATGGGTAGGTTCTGTTGGCAGAGGGCTGGTCTGTGTGTTACTGCAGTATGATGGGTAGGTTCTGTTGGCAAATGGCTGGTCTGTGTGTTACTACAGTATGATGGGTAGGTTATGTTGGCAGAGGGCTGGTCTGTGTGTTACTACAGTATAATGGGTAGGTTCTGTTGGCAGAGGGCTGGTCTGTGTGTTACTGCAATATGATGCGTAGGTTCTGTTGGCAGAGCGCTGGTCTGTGTGTAACTACAGTATGATGGGTAGGTTCTGTTGGCAGAGGGCTGGTCTGTGTGTTACTACAGTATGATGGGTAGGTTCTGTTGGCAGAGGGCTGGTCCATATGTTACTACAGTATGATGGGTAGGTTATGTTGGCAGAGGGCTGGTCTGTGTGTTACTACAGTATAATGGGTAGGTTCTGTTGGCAGAGGGCTGGTCTGTGTGTTACTGCAATATGATGCGTATGTTCTGTTGGCAGAGCTCTGGTCTGTGTGTAACTACAGTATGATGGGTAGGTTTTGTTGGCAGATGGCTGGTCTTTGTGTAACTACAGTATGATGGGTAGGTTCTGTTGGCAGAGGGCTGGTCTGTGTGTTACTACAGTATGATGGGTAGGTTCTGTTGGCAGAGGGCTGGTCTGTGTGTTACTACAGTATGATGGGTAGGTTCTGTTGGCAGAGGGCTGGTCTGTGTGTTACTTCAGTATAATGGGTAGGTTCTGTTGGCAGAGGGCTGGTCTGTGTATTACTACAGTATATTGGGTAGGTTCTGTTGGCAGAGGGCTGGTCTGTGTGTTACTACAGTATGATGGGTAGGTTCTGTTGGCAGAGGGCTGTTCTGTGGGTTACTACAGTATAATGGGTAGGTTCTGTTGGCAGATTGCTGGTCTGTGTGGTACTGCAGTACAATGGGTAGGTTCTGTTGGCAGAGGGCTGGTCTGTGTGTTACTACAGTATAATGGGTAGGTTCTGTTGGCAGAGGGCTGGTCTGTGTGTTACTGCAGTATGATGGGTAGGTTCTGTTGGCAAATGGCTGGTCTGTGTGTTACTACAGTATGATGGGTAGGTTATGTTGGCAGAGGGCTGGTCTGTGTGTTACTACAGTATAATGGGTAGGTTCTGTTGGCAGAGGGCTGGTCTGTGTGTTACTGCAATATGATGCGTAGGTTCTGTTGGCAGAGCTCTGGTCTGTGTGTAACTACAGTATGATGGGTAGGTTTTGTTGGCAGATGGCTGGTCTGTGTGTAACTACAGTATGATGGGTAGGTTCTGTTGGTAGAGGGCTGGTCTGTGTGTTACTTCAGTATAATGGGTAGGTTCTGTTGGCAGAGGGCTGGTCTGTGTATTACTACAGTATATTGGGTAGGTTCTGTTGGCAGAGGGCTGGTCTGTGTGTTACTACAGTATGATGGGTAGGTTCTGTTGGCAGAGGGCTGTTCTGTGGGTTACTACAGTATAATGGGTAGGTTCTGTTGGCAGATTGCTGGTCTGTGTGGTACTGCAGTACAATGGGTAGGTTCTGTTGGCAGAGGGCTGGTCTGTGTGTTACTACAGTATAATGGGTAGGTTCTGTTGGCAGAGGGCTGGTCTGTGTGTTACTGCAGTATGATGGGTAGGTTCTGTTGGCAAATGGCTGGTCTGTGTGTTACTACAGTATGATGGGTAGGTTCTGTTGGCATAGAGCTGGTCTGCGGGTTACTACAGTATAATGGGTAGGTTCTGTTGGCAGAGGGCTGGTCTGTGTGTTACTACAGTATGATGGGTAGGTTCTGTTGGCAGAGGGCTGGTCTGTGTGTTACTACAGTATGATGGGTAGGTTCTGTTGGCAGAGGGCTGGTCTGTGTGTTACTACAGTATGATGGGTAGGTTCTGTTGGTAGAGGGCTGTTCTGTGTGTTACTACAGTATGATGGGTAGGTTCTGTTGGCAGAGAGCTGGTCTGTGGGTTACTACAGTATGATGGGTAGGTTCTGTTGGTAGAGGGCTGGTCTGTGGGTTACTGCAGTATGATGGGTAGGTTCTGTTGGCAGAGGGCTGGTCTGTATGTTACTACAGCATGATGGGTAGGTTCTGTTGGCAGAGGGCTGGTCTGTGTGTTACTACAGTATGATGGGTAGGTTCTGTTGGCAGAGGGTTGGTCTGTGGGTTACTGCAGTATAATGGGTAGGTTCTGTTGGCAAAGGGCTGGTCTGTGTGTTACTACAGTATGATGGGTAGGTTCTGTTGGCAGAGGGCTGGTCTGTGTGTTACTACAGTATGATGGGTAGGTTCTGTTGGCAGAGGGCTGTTCTGTGGGTTACTACAGTATAATGGGTAGGTTCTGTTGGCAGATTGCTGGTCTGTGTGGTACTGCAGTACAATGGGTAGGTTCTGTTGGCAGAGGGCTGGTCTGTGTGTTACTACAGTATAATGGGTAGGTTCTGTTGGCAGAGGGCTGGTCTGTGTGTTACTGCAGTATGATGGGTAGGTTCTGTTGGCAAATGGCTGGTCTGTGTGTTACTACAGTATGATGGGTAGGTTCTGTTGGCATAGAGCTGGTCTGCGGGTTACTACAGTATAATGGGTAGGTTCTGTTGGCAGAGGGCTGGTCTGTGTGTTACTACAGTATGATGGGTAGGTTCTGTTGGCAGAGGGCTGGTCTGTGTGTTACTACAGTATGATGGGTAGGTTCTGTTGGCAGAGGGCTGGTCTGTGTGTTACTACAGTATGATGGGTAGGTTCTGTTGGTAGAGGGCTGTTCTGTGTGTTACTACAGTATGATGGGTAGGTTCTGTTGGCAGAGAGCTGGTCTGTGGGTTACTACAGTATGATGGGTAGGTTCTGTTGGTAGAGGGCTGGTCTGTGGGTTACTGCAGTATGATGGGTAGGTTCTGTTGGCAGAGGGCTGGTCTGTATGTTACTACAGCATGATGGGTAGGTTCTGTTGGCAGAGGGCTGGTCTGTGTGTTACTACAGTATGATGGGTAGGTTCTGTTGGCAGAGGGTTGGTCTGTGGGTTACTGCAGTATAATGGGTAGGTTCTGTTGGCAAAGGGCTGGTCTGTGTGTTACTACAGTATGATGGGTAGGTTCTGTTGGCAGAGGGCTGGTCTGTGTGTTACTACAGTATGATGGGTAGGTTCTGTTGGCAGAGGGCTGGTCTGTGTGTTACTACAGTATGATGGGTAGGTTCTGTTGGCAGAGGGCTGGTCTGTGTGTTACTACAGTATGATGGGTAGGTTCTGTTGGTAGAGGGCTGTTCTGTGTGTTACTACAGTATGATGGGTAGGTTCTGTTGGCAGAGAGCTGGTCTGTGGGTTACTACAGTATGATGGGTAGGTTCTGTTGGTAGAGGGCTGGTCTGTGGGTTACTGCAGTATGATGGGTAGGTTCTGTTGGCAGAGGGCTGGTCTGTATGTTACTACAGTATGATGGGTAGGTTCTGTAGGCAGAGGGCTGGTCTGTGTGTTACTACAGTATAATGGGTAGGTTCTGTTGGCAGAGGGCTGGTCTGTGTGTTACTGCAATATGATTCGTAGGTTCTGTTGGCAGAGCGCTGGTCTGTGTGTAACTACAGTATGATGGGTAGGTTCTGTTGGCAGAGGGCTGGTCTGTGTGTTACTACAGTATGATGGGTAGGTTCTGTTGGCAGAGGGCTGGTCTGTATGTTACTACAGTATGATGGGTAGGTTATGTTGGCAGAGGGCTGGTCTGTGTGTTACTACAGTTTGATGGGTAGGTTCTGTTGGCAGAGGGCTGGTCTGTATGTTACTACAGTATGATGGGTAGGTTCTTTAGGCAGAGGGCTGGTCTGTGTGTTACTACAGTATAATGGGTAGGTTCTGTTGACAGAGGGCTGGTCTGTGTGTAACTACAGTATAATGGGTAGGTTCTGTTGGCAGAGGGCTGGTCTGTGTGTTACTACAGTATGATGGGTAGGTTCTGTTGGCAGAGGGCTGGTCCATATGTTACTACAGTATGATGGGTAGGTTATGTTGGCAGAGGGCTGGTCTGTGTGTTACTACAGTATAATGGGTAGGTTCTGTTGGCAGAGGGCTGGTCTGTGTGTTACTGCAATATGATGCGTAGGTTCTGTTGGCAGAGCGCTGGTCTGTGTGTAACTACAGTATGATGGGTAGGTTTTGTTGGCAGATGGCTGGTCTGTGTGTAACTACAGTATGATGGCTAGGTTCTGTTGGCAGAGGGCTGGTCTGTGTGTTACTACAGTATGATGGGTAGGTTCTGTAGGCAGAGGGCTGGTCTGTGTGTTACTACAGTATGATGGGTAGGTTCTGTTGGCAGAGGGCTGGTCTATGTGTTACTTCAGTATAATGGGTAGGTTCTGTTGGCAGAGGGCTGGTCTGTGTATTACTACAGTATATTGGGTAGGTTCTGTTGGCAGAGGGCTGGTCTGTGTGTTACTACAGTATGGTGGGTAGGTTCTGTTGGCAGAGGGCTGTTCTGTGGGTTACTACAGTATAATGGGTAGGTTCTGTTGGCAGATTGCTGGTCTGTGTGGTACTGCAGTACAATGGGTAGGTTCTGTTGGCAGAGGGCTGGTCTGTGTGTTACTACAGTATAATGGGTAGGTTCTGTTGGCAGAGGGCTGGTCTGTGGGTTACTGCAGTATGATGGGTAGGTTCTGTTGGCAAATGGCTGGTCTGTGTGTTACTACAGTATGATGGGTAGGTTCTGTTGGCATAGAGCTGGTCTGCGGGTTACTACAGTATAATGGGTAGGTTCTGTTGGCAGAGGGCTGGTCTGTGGGTTACTACAGCATAATGGGTAGGTTCTGTTGGCAGAGGGCTGGTCTGTGTGTTACTACAGTATGATGGGTAGGTTCTGTTGGCAGAGGGTTGGTCTGTGGGTTACTGCAGTATAATGGGTAGGTTCTGTTGGCAAAGGGCTGGTCTGTGTGTTACTACAGTATGATGGGTAGGTTCTGTTGGCAGAGGGCTGGTCTGTGTGTTACTACAGTATGATGGGTAGGTTCTGTTGGCAGAGGGCTGGTCTGTGTGTTACTACAGTATGATGGGTAGGTTCTGTTGGCAGAGGGCTGGTCTGTGTGTTACTACAGTATGATGGGTAGGTTCTGTTGGCAGAGGGCTGGTCTGTGTGTTACTACAGTATGATGGGTAGGTTCTGTTGGTAGAGGGCTGTTCTGTGTGTTACTACAGTATGATGGGTAGGTTCTGTTGGCAGAGAGCTGGTCTGTGGGTTACTACAGTATGATGGGTAGGTTCTGTTGGTAGAGGGCTGGTCTGTGGGTTACTGCAGTATGATGGGTAGGTTCTGTTGGCAGAGGACTGGTCTGTATGTTACTACAGTATAATGGGTAGGTTCTGTTGGCAGAGGGCTGGTCTGTGTGTTACTACAGTATGATGGGTAGGTTCTGTTGGCAGAGGGCTGGTCTGTGTGTTGCTACAGTATGATGGGTAGGTTCTGTTGGCAGAGGGCTAGTCTGTGTGTTACTGCAGTATAATGGGTAGGTTCTGTTGGCAGAGAGCTGGTCTGTGTGTTACTACAGTATAATGGGTAGGTTCTGTTGGCAGATGGCATGTCTGTGTGGTACTACAGTATGATGGGTAGGTTCTGTTGGCAGAGGGCTGGTCTGTGTGTTACTACAGTATGATGGGTAGGTTCTGTTGGCAGAGGGCTGGTCTGTGTGTTACTACAGTATAATGGGTAGGTTCTGTTGGCAGAGGGCATGTCTGTGTGGTACTACAGTATGATGGGTAGGTTCTGTTGGCAGAGGGCTGGTCTGTGTGTTTCTACAGTATGATGGGTAGGTTCTGTTGGCAGAGGGCTTGTCTGTATGTTACTACAGTATGATGGGTAGGTTCTGTAGGCAGAGGGCTGGTCTGTGTGTTACTACAGTATAATGGGTAGGTTCTGTTGGCAGAGGGCTGGTCTGTGTGTTACTACAGTATGATGGGTAGGTTCTGTTGGTAGAGGGCTGTTCTGTGTGTTACTACAGTATGATGGGTAGGTTCTGTTGGCAGAGAGCTGGTCTGTGGGTTACTACAGTATGATGGGTAGGTTCTGTTGGTAGAGGGCTGGTCTGTGGGTTACTGCAGTATGATGGGTAGGTTCTGTTGGCAGAGGACTGGTCTGTATGTTACTACAGTATAATGGGTAGGTTCTGTTGGCAGAGGGCTGGTCTGTGTGTTACTACAGTATGATGGGTAGGTTCTGTTGGCAGAGGGCTGGTCTGTGTGTTGCTACAGTATGATGGGTAGGTTCTATTGGCAGAGGGCTAGTCTGTGTGTTACTGCAGTATAATGGGTAGGTTCTGTTGGCAGAGAGCTGGTCTGTGTGTTAGTACAGTATAATGGGTAGGTTCTGTTGGCAGAGGGCATGTCTGTGTGGTACTACAGTATGATGGGTAGGTTCTGTTGGCAGAGGGCTGGTCTGTGTGTTACTACAGTATGATGGGTAGGTTCTGTTGGCAGAGGGCTGGTCTGTGTGTTACTACAGTATAATGGGTAGGTTCTGTTGGCAGAGGGCATGTCTGTGTGGTACTACAGTATGATGGGTAGGTTCTGTTGGCAGAGGGCTGGTCTGTGTGTTTCTACAGTATGATGGGTAGGTTCTGTTGGCAGAGGGCTTGTCTGTATGTTATTACAGTATGATGGGTAGGTTCTGTAGGCAGAGGGCTGGTCTGTGTGTTACTACAGTATAATGGGTAGGTTCTGTTGGCAGAGGGCTGGTCTGTGTGTTACTGCAATATGATGCGTAGGTTCTGTTGGCAGAGGGCTGGTCTGTGTGTTACTACAGTATGATGGGTAGGTTCTGTTGACAGAGGGCTGGTCTGTGTGTAACTACAGTATGATGGGTAGGTTCTGTTGGCAGAGGGCTGGTCTGTGTATTACTACAGTATATTGGGTAGGTTCTGTTGGCAGAGGGCTGGTCTGTGTGTTACTACAGTATAATGGGTAGGTTCTGTTGGCAGAGGGCTGGTCTGTGTGTTACTACAGTATGATGGGTAGGTTCTGTTGGCAGATGGCTGGTCTGTGTGTTACTGCAATATGATGGGTAGGTTCTGTTGGCAGAGGGCTGGTCTGTGTGTTACTACAGTATGATGGGTAGGTTCTGTTGGCAGAGGGCTGGTCTGTGTGTTACTACAGTATAATGGGTAGGTTCTGTTGGCAGAGGGCTGGTCTGTGGGTTACTACAGTATGATGGGTAGGTTCTGTTGGTAGAGGGCTGGTCTGTGGGTTACTGCAGTATGATGGGTAGGTTCTGTTGGCATAGAGCTGGTCTGTGGGTTACTACAGTATAATGGGTAGGTTCTGTTGGCAGAGGGCTGGTCTGTGTGTTACTACAGTATAATGGGTAGGTTCTGTTGGCAGAGGGCTGGTCTGTGTGTTGCTACAGTATGATGGGTAGGTTCTGTTGGCAGAGAGCTGGTCTGTGTGTTACTACAGTATGATGGGTATGTTTTGTTGGCAGAGGGCTGGTCTGTGTGTTACTACAGTATGATGGGTAGGTTCTGTTGGCAGAGGGCATGTCTGTGTGGTACTACAGTATGATGGGTAGGTTCTGTTGGCAGAGGGCTGGTCTGTGTGTTTCTACAGTATGATGGGTAGGTTCATTTGGCAGAGGGCTTGTCTGTATGTTACTACAGTATGATGGGTAGGTTCTGTAGGCAGAGGGCTGGTCTGTGTGTTACTACAGTATAATGGGTAGGTTCTGTTGGCAGAGGGCTGGTCTGTGTGTTACTGCAATATGATGCGTAGGTTCTGTTGGCAGAGCGCTGGTCTGTGTGTAACTACAGTATGATGGGTAGGTTCTGTTGGCAGAGGGCTGGTCTGTGTATTACTACAGTATAATGGGTAGGTTCTGTTGGCAGAGGGCATGTCTGTGTGGTACTACAGTATGATGGGTAGGTTCTGTTGGCAGAGGGCTGGTCTGTGTGTTTCTACAGTATGATGGGTAGGTTCTGTTGGCAGAGGGCTTGTCTGTATGTTACTACAGTATGATGGGTAGGTTCTGTAGGCAGAGGGCTGGTCTGTGTGTTACTACAGTATAATGGGTAGGTTCTGTTGGCAGAGGGCTGGTCTGTGTGTTACTACAGTATGATTGGTAGGTTCTGTTGGCAGAGGGCTGGTCTGTGTGTTACTACAGTATAATGGGTAGGTTATGTTGGCAGAGGGCATGTCTGTGTGGTACTACAGTATGATGGGTAGGTTCTGTTGGCAGAGGGCTGGTCTGTGTGTTTCTACAGTATGATGGGTAGGTTCATTTGGCAGAGGGCTTGTCTGTATGTTACTACAGTATGATGGGTAGGTTCTGTAGGCAGAGGGCTGGTCTGTGTGTTACTACAGTATAATGGGTAGGTTCTGTTGGCAGAGGGCTGGTCTGTGTGTTACTGCAATATGATGCGTAGGTTCTGTTGGCAGAGCGCTGGTCTGTGTGTAACTACAGTATGATGGGTAGGTTCTGTTGGCAGAGGGCTTGTCTGTATGTTACTACAGTATGATGGGTAGGTTCTGTAGGCAGAGGGCTGGTCTGTGTGTTACTACAGTATAATGGGTAGGTTCTGTTGGCAGAGGGCTGGTCTGTGTGTTACTACAGTATGATTGGTAGGTTCTGTTGGCAGAGGGCTGGTCTGTGTGTTACTACAGTATGATGGGTAGGTTCTGTTGGCAGAGGGCATGTCTGTGTGGTACTACAGTATGATGGGTAGGTTCTGTTGGCAGAGGGCTGGTCTGTGTGTTTCTACAGTATGATGGGTAGGTTCATTTGGCAGAGGGCTTGTCTGTATGTTACTACAGTATGATGGGTAGGTTCTGTAGGCAGAGGGCTGGTCTGTGTGTTACTACAGTATAATGGGTAGGTTCTGTTGGCAGAGGGCTGGTCTGTGTGTTACTACAGTATAATGGGTAGGTTCTGTTGGCAGAGGGCATGTCTGTGTGGTACTACAGTATGATGGGTAGGTTCTGTTGGCAGAGGGCTGGTCTGTGTGTTTCTACAGTATGATGGGTAGGTTCATTTGGCAGAGGGCTTGTCTGTATGTTACTACAGTATGATGGGTAGGTTCTGTAGGCAGAGGGCTGGTCTGTGTGTTACTACAGTATAATGGGTAGGTTCTGTTGGCAGAGGGCTGGTCTGTGTGTTACTGCAATATGATGCGTAGGTTCTGTTGGCAGAGCGCTGGTCTGTGTGTAACTACAGTATGATGGGTAGGTTCTGTTGGCAGAGGGCTGGTCTGTGTATTACTACAGTATAATGGGTAGGTTCTGTTGGCAGAGGGCATGTCTGTGTGGTACTACAGTATGATGGGTAGGTTCTGTTGGCAGAGGGCTGGTCTGTGTGTTTCTACAGTATGATGGGTAGGTTCTGTTGGCAGAGGGCTTGTCTGTATGTTACTACAGTATGATGGGTAGGTTCTGTAGGCAGAGGGCTGGTCTGTGTGTTACTACAGTATAATGGGTAGGTTCTGTTGGCAGAGGGCTGGTCTGTGTGTTACTGCAATATGATGCGTAGGTTCTGTTGGCAGAGCGCTGGTCTGTGTGTAACTACAGTATGATGGGTAGGTTCTGTTGGCAGAGGGCTGGTCTGTGTGTTACTACAGTATGAAGGGTAGGTTCTGTTGGCAGAGGGCTGGTCTGTGTGTAACTACAGTATGATGGGTAGGTTCTGTTGGCAGAGGGCTGGTCTGTGTATTACTACAGTATATTGGGTAGGTTCTGTTGGCAGAGGGCTGGTCTGTGTGTTACTACAGTATAATGGGTAGGTTCTGTTGGCAGAGGGCTGGTCTGTGTGTTACTACAGTATGATGGGTAGGTTCTGTAGGCAGAGGGCTGGTCTGTGTGTTACTACAGTATAATGGGTAGGTTCTGTTGGCAGAGGGCTGGTCTGTGTGTTACTGCAATATGATGCGTAGGTTCTGTTGGCAGAGCGCTGGTCTGTGTGTAACTACAGTATGATGGGTAGGTTCTGTTGGCAGAGGGCTGGTCTGTGTATTACTACAGTATAATGGGTAGGTTCTGTTGGCAGAGGGCATGTCTGTGTGGTACTACAGTATGATGGGTAGGTTCTGTTGGCAGAGGGCTGGTCTGTGTGTTTCTACAGTATGATGGGTAGGTTCTGTTGGCAGAGGGCTTGTCTGTATGTTACTACAGTATGATGGGTAGGTTCTGTAGGCAGAGGGCTGGTCTGTGTGTTACTACAGTATAATGGGTAGGTTCTGTTGGCAGAGGGCTGGTCTGTGTGTTACTACAGTATGATTGGTAGGTTCTGTTGGCAGAGGGCTGGTCTGTGTGTTACTACAGTATAATGGGTAGGTTCTGTTGGCAGAGGGCATGTCTGTGTGGTACTACAGTATGATGGGTAGGTTCTGTTGGCAGAGGGCTGGTCTGTGTGTTTCTACAGTATGATGGGTAGGTTCATTTGGCAGAGGGCTTGTCTGTATGTTACTACAGTATGATGGGTAGGTTCTGTAGGCAGAGGGCTGGTCTGTGTGTTACTACAGTATAATGGGTAGGTTCTGTTGGCAGAGGGCTGGTCTGTGTGTTACTGCAATATGATGCGTAGGTTCTGTTGGCAGAGCGCTGGTCTGTGTGTAACTACAGTATGATGGGTAGGTTCTGTTGGCAGAGGGCTGGTCTGTGTATTACTACAGTATAATGGGTAGGTTCTGTTGGCAGAGGGCATGTCTGTGTGGTACTACAGTATGATGGGTAGGTTCTGTTGGCAGAGGGCTGGTCTGTGTGTTTCTACAGTATGATGGGTAGGTTCTGTTGGCAGAGGGCTTGTCTGTATGTTACTACAGTATGATGGGTAGGTTCTGTAGGCAGAGGGCTGGTCTGTGTGTTACTACAGTATAATGGGTAGGTTCTGTTGGCAGAGGGCTGGTCTGTGTGTTACTGCAATATGATGCGTAGGTTCTGTTGGCAGAGCGCTGGTCTGTGTGTAACTACAGTATGATGGGTAGGTTCTGTTGGCAGAGGGCTGGTCTGTGTGTTACTACAGTATGAAGGGTAGGTTCTGTTGGCAGAGGGCTGGTCTGTGTGTAACTACAGTATGATGGGTAGGTTCTGTTGGCAGAGGGCTGGTCTGTGTATTACTACAGTATATTGGGTAGGTTCTGTTGGCAGAGGGCTGGTCTGTGTGTTACTACAGTATAATGGGTAGGTTCTGTTGGCAGAGGGCTGGTCTGTGTGTTACTACAGTATGATGGGTAGGTTCTGTTGGCAGATGGCTGGTCTGTGTGTTACTGCAATATGATGGTTAGGTTCTGTTGGCAGAGGGCTGGTCTGTGTGTTACTACAGTATGATGGGTAGGTTCTGTTGGCAGAGGGCTGGTCTGTGTGTTACTACAGTATAATGGGTAGGTTCTGTTGGCAGAGGGCTGGTCTGTGTGGTACTACAGTATGATGGGTAGGTTCTGTTGGCAGAGGGCTGGTCTGTGTGTTACTACAGTATGATGGGTAGGTTCTGTTGGCATAGAGCTGGTCTGTGGGTTACTACAGTATAATGGGTAGGTTCTGTTGGCAGAGGGCTGGTCTGTGTGTTACTGCAGTATAATGGGTAGGTTCTGTTGGCAGAGGGCTGGTCTGTGTGTTACTACAGTATGATGGGTAGGTTCTGTTGGCAGAGGCCTGGTGTGTGTTGTACTACAGTATGATGGGTAGGTTCTGTTGGCAGAGCGCTGGTCTGTGTGTAACTACAGTATGATAGGTAGGTTCTGTTGGCAGATGGCTGGTCTGTATGTTACTACAGTATGATGGGTAGGTTATGTTGGCAGAGGGCTGGTCTGTGTGTTACTACAGTATAATGGGTAGGTTCTGTTGGCAGAGGTCTGGTCTGTGTGTTACTGCAATATGATGCGTAGGTTCTGTTGGCAGAGCGCTGGTCTGTGTGTAACTACAGTATGATGGGTAGGTTCTGTTGGCAGAGGGCTGGTCTGTGTGTTACTACAGTATAATGGGTAGGTTCTGTTGGCAGAGGGCATGTCTGTGTGGTACTACAGTATGATGGGTAGGTTCTGTTGGCAGAGGGCTGGTCTGTGTGTTTCTACAGTATGATGGGTAGGTTCTGTTGGCAGAGGGCTTGTCTGTATGTTACTACAGTATGATGGGTAGGTTCTGTAGGCAGAGGGCTGGTCTGTGTGTTACTACAGTATAATGGGTAGGTTCTGTTGGCAGAGGGCTGGTCTGTGTGTTACTGCAATATGATGCGTAGGTTCTGTTGGCAGAGCGCTGGTCTGTGTGTAACTACAGTATGATGGGTAGGTTCTGTTGGCAGAGGGCTGGTCTGTGTATTACTACAGTATAATGGGTAGGTTCTGTTGGCAGAGGGCATGTCTGTGTGGTACTACAGTATGATGGGTAGGTTCTGTTGGCAGAGGGCTGGTCTGTGTGTTTCTACAGTATGATGGGTAGGTTCTGTTGGCAGAGGGCTGGTCTGTGTGTTACTACAGTATAATGGGTAGGTTCTGTTGGCAGAGGGCATGTCTGTGTGGTACTACAGTATGATGGGTAGGTTCTGTTGGCAGAGGGCTGGTCTGTGTGTTTCTACAGTATGATGGGTAGGTTCTGTTGGCAGAGGGCTTGTCTGTATGTTACTACAGTATGATGGGTAGGTTCTGTAGGCAGAGGGCTGGTCTGTGTGTTACTACAGTATAATGGGTAGGTTCTGTTGGCAGAGGGCTGGTCTGTGTGTTACTGCAATATGATGCGTAGGTTCTGTTGGCAGAGCGCTGGTCTGTGTGTAACTACAGTATGATGGGTAGGTTCTGTTGGCAGAGGGCTGGTCTGTGTATTACTACAGTATAATGGGTAGGTTCTGTTGGCAGAGGGCATGTCTGTGTGGTACTACAGTATGATGGGTAGGTTCTGTTGGCAGAGGGCTGGTCTGTGTGTTTCTACAGTATGATGGGTAGGTTCTGTTGGCAGAGGGCTTGTCTGTATGTTACTACAGTATGATGGGTAGGTTCTGTAGGCAGAGGGCTGGTCTGTGTGTTACTACAGTATAATGGGTAGGTTCTGTTGGCAGAGGGCTGGTCTGTGTGTTACTGCAATATGATGCGTAGGTTCTGTTGGCAGAGCGCTGGTCTGTGTGTAACTACAGTATGATGGGTAGGTTCTGTTGGCAGAGGGCTGGTCTGTGTGTTACTACAGTATGAAGGGTAGGTTCTGTTGGCAGAGGGCTGGTCTGTGTGTAACTACAGTATGATGGGTAGGTTCTGTTGGCAGAGGGCTGGTCTGTGTATTACTACAGTATATTGGGTAGGTTCTGTTGGCAAAGGGCTGGTCTGTGTGTTACTACAGTATAATGGGTAGGTTCTGTTGGCAGAGGGCTGGTCTGTGTGTTACTACAGTATGATGGGTAGGTTCTGTTGGCAGATGGCTGGTCTGTGTGTTACTGCAATATGATGGTTAGGTTCTGTTGGCAGAGGGCTGGTCTGTGTGTTACTACAGTATGATGGGTAGGTTCTGTTGGCAGAGGGCTGGTCTGTGTGTTACTACAGTATAATGGGTAGGTTCTGTTGGCAGAGGGCTGGTCTGTGTGGTACTACAGTATGATGGGTAGGTTCTGTTGGCAGAGGGCTGGTCTGTGTGTTACTACAGTATGATGGGCAGGTTCTGTTGGCATAGAGCTGGTCTGTGGGTTACTACAGTATAATGGGTAGGTTCTGTTGGCAGAGGGCTGGTCTGTGTGTTACTGCAGTATAATGGGTAGGTTCTGTTGGCAGAGGGCTGGTCTGTGTGTTACTACAGTATGATGGGTAGGTTCTGTTGGCAGAGGCCTGGTGTGTGTTGTACTACAGTATGATGGGTAGGTTCTGTTGGCAGAGCGCTGGTCTGTGTGTAACTACAGTATGATAGGTAGGTTCTGTTGGCAGATGGCTGGTCTGTATGTTACTACAGTATGATGGGTAGGTTATGTTGGCAGAGGGCTGGTCTGTGTATTACTACAGTATATTGGGTAGGTTCTGTTGGCAGAGGGCTGGTCTGTGTGTTACTACAGTATAATGGGTAGGTTCTGTTGGCAGAGGGCTGGTCTGTGTGTTACTACAGTATGATGGGTAGGTTCTGTTGGCAGATGGCTGGTCTGTGTGTTACTGCAATATGATGGTTAGGTTCTGTTGGCAGAGGGCTGGTCTGTGTGTTACTACAGTATGATGGGTAGGTTCTGTTGGCAGAGGGCTGGTCTGTGTGTTACTACAGTATAATGGGTAGGTTCTGTTGGCAGAGGGCTGGTCTGTGTGGTACTACAGTATGATGGGTAGGTTCTGTTGGCAGAGGGCTGGTCTGTGTGTTACTACAGTATGATGGGTAGGTTCTGTTGGCATAGAGCTGGTCTGTGGGTTACTACAGTATAATGGGTAGGTTCTGTTGGCAGAGGGCTGGTCTGTGTGTTACTGCAGTATAATGGGTAGGTTCTGTTGGCAGAGGGCTGGTCTGTGTGTTACTACAGTATGATGGGTAGGTTCTGTTGGCAGAGGCCTGGTGTGTGTTGTACTACAGTATGATGGGTAGGTTCTGTTGGCAGAGGGCTGGTCTGTGTGTAACTACAGTATGATGGGTAGGTTCTGTTGGCAGAGGGCTGGTCTGTGTGTTACTTCAGTATAATGGGTAGGTTCTGTTGGCAGAGGGCTGGTCTGTGTATTACTACAGTATATTGGGTAGGTTCTGTTGGCAGAGGGCTGGTCTGTGTGTTACTACAGTATAATGGGTAGGTTCTGTTGGCAGAGGGCTGGTCTGTGTGTTACTACAGTATGATGGGTAAGTTCTGTTGGTAGATGGCTGGTCTGTGTGTTACTGCAATATGATGCGTAGGTTCTGTTGGCAGAGGGCTGGTCTGTGTATCACTACAGTATATTGGGTAGGTTCTGTTGGCAGAGGGCTGGTCTGTGTGTTGCTACAGTATAATTGGTAGGTTCTGTTGGCAGAGGGCTGGTCTGTGTGTTACTACAGTATGATGGGTAGGTTCTGTTGGCAAAGGGCTGGTCTGTGTGTTACTACAGTATGATTGGTAGGTTCTGTTGGCAGAGGGCTGGTCTGTGTGTTACTACAGTATGATGGGTAGGTTCTGTTGGCAGAGGGCTGGTCTGTGTGTTACTACAGTATAATGGGTAGGTTCTGTTGGCAGAGGGCTGGTCTGTGTGTAACTACAGTATGATGGGTAGGTTCTGTTGGCAGAGGGCTGGTCTGTGTGTTACTACAGTATGATGCGTAGGTTCTGTTGGCAGAGGGCTGGTCTGTGTGTTACTACAGTATAATGGGTAGGTTCTGTTGGCAGAGGGCATGTCTGTGTGGTACTACAGTATGATGGGTAGGTTCTGTTGGCAGAGGGCTGGTCTGTGTGTTTCTACAGTATGATGGGTAGGTTCATTTGGCAGAGGGCTTGTCTGTATGTTACTACAGTATGATGGGTAGGTTCTGTAGGCAGAGGGCTGGTCTGTGTGTTACTACAGTATAATGGGTAGGTTCTGTTGGCAGAGGGCTGGTCTGTGTGTTACTGCAATATGATGCGTAGGTTCTGTTGGCAGAGCGCTGGTCTGTGTGTAACTACAGTATGATGGGTAGCTTCTGTTGGCAGAGGGCTGGTCTGTGTATTACTACAGTATAATGGGTAGGTTCTGTTGGCAGAGGGCATGTCTGTGTGGTACTACAGTATGATGGGTAGGTTCTGTTGGCAGAGGGCTGGTCTGTGTGTTTCTACAGTATGATGGGTAGGTTCTGTTGGCAGAGGGCTTGTCTGTATGTTACTACAGTATGATGGGTAGGTTCTGTAGGCAGAGGGCTGGTCTGTGTGTTACTACAGTATAATGGGTAGGTTCTGTTGGCAGAGGGCTGGTCTGTGTGTTACTGCAATATGATGCGTAGGTTCTGTTGGCAGAGCGCTGGTCTGTGTGTAACTACAGTATGATGGGTAGGTTCTGTTGGCAGAGGGCTGGTCTGTGTGTTACTACAGTATGAAGGGTAGGTTCTGTTGGCAGAGGGCTGGTCTGTGTGTAACTACAGTATGATGGGTAGGTTCTGTTGGCAGAGGGCTGGTCTGTGTATTACTACAGTATATTGGGTAGGTTCTGTTGGCAGAGGGCTGGTCTGTGTGTTACTACAGTATAATGGGTAGGTTCTGTTGGCAGAGGGCTGGTCTGTGTGTTACTACAGTATGATGGGTAGGTTCTGTTGGCAGATGGCTGGTCTGTGTGTTACTGCAATATGATGGTTAGGTTCTGTTGGCAGAGGGCTGGTCTGTGTGTTACTACAGTATGATGGGTAGGTTCTGTTGGCAGAGGGCTGGTCTGTGTGTTACTACAGTATAATGGGTAGGTTCTGTTGGCAGAGGGCTGGTCTGTGTGGTACTACAGTATGATGGGTAGGTTCTGTTGGCAGAGGGCTGGTCTGTGTGTTACTACAGTATGATGGGTAGGTTCTGTTGGCATAGAGCTGGTCTGTGGGTTACTACAGTATAATGGGTAGGTTCTGTTGGCAGAGGGCTGGTCTGTGTGTTACTGCAGTATAATGGGTAGGTTCTGTTGGCAGAGGGCTGGTCTGTGTGTTACTACAGTATGATGGGTAGGTTCTGTTGGCAGAGGCCTGGTGTGTGTTGTACTACTGTATGATGGGTAGGTTCTGTTGGCAGAGCGCTGGTCTGTGTGTAACTACAGTATGATAGGTAGGTTCTGTTGGCAGATGGCTGGTCTGTATGTTACTACAGTATGATGGGTAGGTTATGTTGGCAGAGGGCTGGTCTGTGTGTTACTACAGTATAATGGGTAGGTTCTGTTGGCAGAGGTCTGGTCTGTGTGTTACTGCAATATGATGCGTAGGTTCTGTTGGCAGAGCGCTGGTCTGTGTGTAACTACAGTATGATGGGTATGTTCTGTTGGCAGAGGGCTGGTCTGTTTGTAACTACAGTATGATGGGTAGGTTCTGTTGGCAGAGGGCTGGTCTGTGTGTAACTACAGTATGATGGGTAGGTTCTGTTGGCAGAGGGCTGGTCTGTGTGTTACTTCAGTATAATGGGTAGGTTCTGTTGGCAGAGGGCTGGTCTGTGTATTACTACAGTATATTGGGTAGGTTCTGTTGGCAGAGGGCTGGTCTGTGTGTTACTACAGTATAATGGGTAGGTTCTGTTGGCAGAGGGCTGGTCTGTGTGTTACTACAGTATGATGGGTAAGTTCTGTTGGTAGATGGCTGGTCTGTGTGTTACTGCAATATGATGCGTAGGTTCTGTTGGCAGAGGGCTGGTCTGTGTATCACTACAGTATATTGGGTAGGTTCTGTTGGCAGAGGGCTGGTCTGTGTGTTGCTACAGTATAATTGGTAGGTTCTGTTGGCAGAGGGCTGGTCTGTGTGTTACTACAGTATGATGGGTAGGTTCTGTTGGCAAAGGGCTGGTCTGTGTGTTACTACAGTATGATTGGTAGGTTCTGTTGGCAGAGGGCTGGTCTGTGTGTTACTACAGTATGATGGGTAGGTTCTGTTGGCAGAGGGCTGGTCTGTGTGTTACTACAGTATGATGGGTAGGTTCTGTTGGCAGAGGGCTGGTCTGTGTGTAACTACAGTATGATAGGTAGGTTCTGTTGGCAGATGGCTGGTCTGTATGTTACTACAGTATGATGGGTAGGTTCTGTTGGCAGAGGGCTGGTCTGTGTGGTACTACAGTATGATGGGTAGGTTCTGTTGGCAGAGCGCTGGTCTGTGTGTAACTACAGTATGATAGGTAGGTTCTGTTGGCAGATGGCTGGTCTGTATGTTACTACAGTATGATGGGTAGGTTCTGTTGGCAGAGGGCTGGTCTGTGTGTTACTACAGTATGATGGGTAGGTTCTGTTGGCAGAGGGCTGGTCTGTATGTTACTACAGTATGATGGGTAGGTTATGTTGGCAGAGGGCTGGTCTGTGTGTTACTACAGTATAATGGGTAGGTTCTGTTGGCAGAGGGCTGGTCTGTGTGTTACTGCAATATGGTGCATAGGTTCTGTTGGCAGAGCGCTGGTCTGTGTGTAACTACAGTATGATGGGTAGGTTCTGCTGGCAGAGGGCTGGTCTGTGTGTAACTACAGTATGATGGGTAGGTTCTGTTGGCAGAGGGCTGGTCTGTGTGTAACTACAGTATGATGGGTAGGTTCTGTAGGCAGAGGGCTGGTCTGTGTGTTACTACAGTATGATGGGTAGGTTCGGTTGGCAGAGGGCTGGTCTGTGTGTTACTTCAGTATAATGGGTAGGTTCTGTTGGCAGAGGGCTGGTCTGTGTATTACTACAGTATATTGGGTAGGTTCTGTTTGCAGAGGGCTGGTCTGTGTGTTACTACAGTATAATGGGTAGGTTCTGTTGGCAGAGGGCTGGTCTGTGTGTTACTACAGTATAATGGGTAGGTTCTGTTGGCAGAGGGCTGGTCTGTGTGTTACTGCAGTATGATGGGTAGGTTCTGTTGGCGGAGAGCTGGTCTGTGGGTTACTACAGTATGATGGGTAGGTTCTGTTGGTGGAGAGCTGGTCTGTGGGTTACTGCAGTATGATGGGTAGGTTCTGTTGGCAGAGTGCTGGTCTGTATGTTACTACAGTGTAATGGGTAGGTTCTGTTGGCAGAGGGCTGGTCTGTATGTTACTACAGTATGATGGGTAGGTTATGTTGGCAGAGGGCTGGTCTGTGTGTTACTACAGTATAATGGGTAGGTTCTGTTGGCAGAGGGCTGGTCTGTGTGTTACTGCAATATGGTGCATAGGTTCTGTTGGCAGAGCGCTGGTCTGTGTGTAACTACAGTATGATGGGTAGGTTCTGTTGGCATAGAGCTGGTCTGTGGGTTACTACAGTATAATGGGTAGGTTCTGTTGGCAGAGGGCTGGTCTGTGTGTTACTACAGCATGATGGGTAGGTTCTGTTGGCAGAGGGCTGGTCTGTGTGTTACTACAGTATGATGGGTAGGTTCTGTTGGCAGAGGGTTGGTCTGTGGGTTACTGCAGTATAATGGGTAGGTTCTGTTGGCAGAGGGCTGGTCTGTGTGTTACTACAGTATGATGGGTAGGTTCTGTTGGCAGAGGGCTGGTCTGTGTGTTACTACAGTATGATGGGTAGGTTCTGTTGGCAGAGGGCTGGTCTGTGTGTTACTACAGTATGATGGGTAGGTTCTGTTGGTAGAGGGCTGTTCTGTGTGTTACTACAGTATGATGGGTAGGTTCTGTTGGCGGAGAGCTGGTCTGTGGGTTACTACAGTAGGATGGGTAGGTTCTGTTGGTGGAGAGCTGGTCTGTGGGTTACTGCAGTATGATGGGTAGGTTCTGTTGGCAGAGTGCTGGTCTGTATGTTACTACAGTGTAATGGGTAGGTTCTGTTGGCAGAGGGCTGGTCTGTGTGTTACTACAGTATGATGGGTAGGTTCTGTTGGCAGAGGGCTGGTCTGTGTGTTGCTACAGTATGATGGGTAGGTTCTGTTGGCAGAGAGCTGGTCTGTGTGTTACTACAGTATGATGGGTATGTTTTGTTGGCAGAGGGCTGGTCTGTGTGTTACTACAGTATGATGGGTAGGTTCTGTTGGCAGAGGGCTGGTCTGTGTGTTACTACAGTATAATGGGTAGGTTCTGTTGGCAGAGGGCTGGTCTGTGTGGTACTACAGTATGATGGGTAGGTTCTGTTGGCAGAGGGCTGGTCTGTGTGTTTCTACAGTATGATGGGTAGGTTCTGTTGGCATAGGGCTTGTCTGTATGTTACTACAGTATGATGGGTAGGTTCTGTTGGCAGAGGGCTGGTCTGTGTGTTACTACAGTATGATGGGTAGGTTCTGTTGGCAAAGGGCTGGTCTGTGTGTTACTACAGTATGATTGGTAGGTTCTGTTGGCAGAGGGCTGGTCTGTGTGTTACTACAGTATGATGGGTAGGTTCTGTTGGCAGAGGGCTGGTCTGTGTGTTACTACAGTATGATGGGTAGGTTCTGTTGGCAGAGGGCTGGTCTGTGTGTTACTACAGTATAATGGGTAGGTTCTGTTGGCAGAGGGCTGGTCTGTGTGGTACTACAGTATGATGGGTAGGTTCTGTTGGCAGAGGGCTGGTCTGTGTGTTTCTACAGTATGATGGGTAGGTTCTGTTGGCAGAGGGCTTGTCTGTATGTTACTACAGTATGATGGGTAGGTTCTGTTGGCAGAGGGCTGGTCTGTGTGTTACTACAGTATGATGGGTAGGTTCTGTTGGCAAAGGGCTGGTCTGTGTGTTACTACAGTATGATTGGTAGGTTCTGTTGGCAGAGGGCTGGCCTGTGTGTTACTACAGTATGATGGGTAGGTTCTGTTGGCAGAGGGCTGGTCTGTGTGTTACTACAGTATGATGGGTAGGTTCTGTTGGCAGAGGGCTGGTCTGTGTGTAACTACAGTATGATGGGTAGGTTCTGTTGGCAGAGGGCTGGTCTGTGTGTTACTAAAGTATGATGGGTAGGTTCTGTTGGCAGAGGGCTGGTCTGTGTGTTACTACAGTATAATGGGTAGGTTCTGTTGGCAGAGGGCTGGTCTGTGTGTAACTACAGTATGATGGGTAGGTTCTGTTGGCAGAGCGCTGGTCTGTGTGTAACTACAGTATGATAGGTAGGTTCTGTTGGCAGATTGCTGGTCTGTATGTTACTACAGTATGATGGGTAGGTTCTGTTGGCAGAGGGCTGGTCTGTGTGGTACTACAGTATGATGGGTAGGTTCTGTTGGCAGAGCGCTGGTCTGTGTGTAACTACAGTATGATAGGTAGGTTCTGTTGGCAGATGGCTGGTCTGTATGTTACTACAGTATGATGGGTAGGTTCTGTTGGCAGAGGGCTGGTCTGTGTGTTACTACAGTATGATGGGTAGGTTCTGTTGGCAGAGGGCTGGTCTGTATGTTACTACAGTATGATGGGTAGGTTATGTTGGCAGAGGGCTGGTCTGTGTGTTACTACAGTATAATGGGTAGGTTCTGTTGGCAGAGGGCTGGTCTGTGTGTTACTGCAATATGGTGCATAGGTTCTGTTGGCAGAGCGCTGGTCTGTGTGTAACTACAGTATGATGGGTAGGTTCTGTTGGCAGAGGGCTTGTCTGTGTGTAACTACAGTATGATGGGTAGGTTCTGTTGGCAGAGGGCTGGTCTGTGTGTAACTACAGTATGATGGGTAGGTTCTGTAGGCAGAGGGCTGGTCTATGTGTTACTACAGTATGATGGGTAGGTTCTGTTGGAAGAGGGCTGGTCTGTGTGTTACTTCAGTATAATGGGTAGGTTCTGTTGGCAGAGGGCTGGTCTGTGTATTACTACAGTATATTGGGTAGGTTCTGTTGGCAGAGGGCTGGTCTGTGTGTTACTACAGTATAATGGGTAGGTTCTGTTGGCAGAGGGCTGGTCTGTGTGTTACTACAGTATGATGGGTAGGTTCTGTTGGTAGATGGCTGGTCTGTGTGTTACTGCAATATGATGCGTAGGTTCTGTTGGCAGAGGGCTGGTCTGTGTATTACTACAGTATATTGGGTAGGTTCTGTTGGCAGAGGGCTGGTCTGTGTGTTACTGCAGTATGATGGGTAGGTTCTGTTGGCAGAGGGCTGGTCTGTGTGTTACTACAGTATGATGGGTAGGTTCTGTTGGCAGAGGGCTGGTCTGTGGGTTACTACAGTATGATGGGTAGGTTCTGTTGGCAGAGGGCTGGTCTGTGGGTTACTACAGTATAATGGGTAGGTTCTGTTGGCAGATTGCTGGTCTGTGTGGTACTGCAGTACAATGGGTAGGTTCTGTTGGCAGAGGGCTGGTCTGTGTGTTACTACAGTATAATGGGTAGGTTCTGTTGGCAGAGGGCTGGTCTGTGTGTTACTGCAGTATGATAGGTAGGTTCTGTTGGCAAAGGGCTGGTCTGTGTGTTACTACAGTATGATGGGTAGGTTCTGTTGGCATAGAGCTGGTCTGTGGGTTACTACAGTATAATGGGTAGGTTCTGTTGGCAGAGGGCTGGTCTGTGTGTTACTACAGCATGATGGGTAGGTTCTGTTGGCAGAGGGCTGGTCTGTGTGTTACTACAGTATGATGGGTAGGTTCTGTTGGCAGAGGGTTGGTCTGTGGGTTACTGCAGTATAATGGGTAGGTTCTGTTGGCAAAGGGCTGGTCTGTGTGTTACTACAGTATGATGGGTAGGTTCTGTTGGCAGAGGGCTGGTCTGTGTGTTACTACAGTATGATGGGTAGGTTCTGTTGGCAGAGGGCTGGTCTGTGTGTTACTACAGTATGATGGGTAGGTTCTGTTGGCAGAGGGCTGGTCTGTGTGTTATTACAGTATGATGGGTAGGTTCTGTTGGTAGAGGGCTGTTCTGTGTGTTACTACAGTATGATGGGTAGGTTCTGTTTGCGGAGAGCTGGTCTGTGGGTTACTACAGTATGATGGGTAGGTTCTGTTGGTGGAGAGCTGGTCTGTGGGTTACTGCAGTATGATGGGTAGGTTCTGTTGGCAGAGGGCTGGTCTGTATGTTACTACAGTGTAATGGGTAGGTTCTGTTGGCAGAGGGCTGGTCTGTGTGTTACTACAGTATGATGGGTAGGTTCTGTTGGCAGAGGGCTGGTCTGTGTGTTGCTACAGTATGATGGGTAGGTTCTGTTGGCAGAGAGCTGGTCTGTGTGTTACTACAGTATGATGGGTATGTTTTGTTGGCAGAGGGCTGGTCTGTGTGTTACTACAGTATAATGGGTAGGTTCTGTTGGCAGAGGGCTGGTCTGTGTGTTACTACAGTATGATGGGTAGGTTCTGTTGGTAGATGGCTGGTCTGTGTGTTACTGCAATATGATGCGTAGGTTCTGTTGGCAGAGGGCTGGTCTGTGTATTACTACAGTATATTGGGTAGGTTCTGTTGGCAGAGGGCTGGTCTGTGTGTTACTGCAGTATGATGGGTAGGTTCTGTTGGCAGAGGGCTGGTCTGTGTGTTACTACAGTATGATGGGTAGGTTCTGTTGGCAGAGGGCTGGTCTGTGGGTTACTACAGTATGATGGGTAGGTTCTGTTGGCAGAGGGCTGGTCTGTGGGTTACTACAGTATAATGGGTAGGTTCTGTTGGCAGATTGCTGGTCTGTGTGGTACTGCAGTACAATGGGTAGGTTCTGTTGGCAGAGGGCTGGTCTGTGTGTTACTACAGTATAATGGGTAGGTTCTGTTGGCAGAGGGCTGGTCTGTGTGTTACTGCAGTATGATAGGTAGGTTCTGTTGGCAAAGGGCTGGTCTGTGTGTTACTACAGTATGATGGGTAGGTTCTGTTGGCATAGAGCTGGTCTGTGGGTTACTACAGTATAATGGGTAGGTTCTGTTGGCAGAGGGCTGGTCTGTGTGTTACTACAGCATGATGGGTAGGTTCTGTTGGCAGAGGGCTGGTCTGTGTGTTACTACAGTATGATGGGTAGGTTCTGTTGGCAGAGGGTTGGTCTGTGGGTTACTGCAGTATAATGGGTAGGTTCTGTTGGCAAAGGGCTGGTCTGTGTGTTACTACAGTATGATGGGTAGGTTCTGTTGGCAGAGGGCTGGTCTGTGTGTTACTACAGTATGATGGGTAGGTTCTGTTGGCAGAGGGCTGGTCTGTGTGTTACTACAGTATGATGGGTAGGTTCTGTTGGCAGAGGGCTGGTCTGTGTGTTATTACAGTATGATGGGTAGGTTCTGTTGGTAGAGGGCTGTTCTGTGTGTTACTACAGTATGATGGGTAGGTTCTGTTGGCGGAGAGCTGGTCTGTGGGTTACTACAGTATGATGGGTAGGTTCTGTTGGTGGAGAGCTGGTCTGTGGGTTACTGCAGTATGATGGGTAGGTTCTGTTGGCAGAGGGCTGGTCTGTATGTTACTACAATGTAATGGGTAGGTTCTGTTGGCAGAGGGCTGGTCTGTGTGTTACTACAGTATGATGGGTAGGTTCTGTTGGCAGAGGGCTGGTCTGTGTGTTGCTACAGTATGATGGGTAGGTTCTGTTGGCAGAGAGCTGGTCTGTGTGTTACTACAGTATGATGGGTATGTTTTGTTGGCAGAGGGCTGGTCTGTGTGTTACTACAGTATGATGGGTAGGTTCTGTTGGCAGAGGGCTGGTCTGTGTGTTACTACAGTATAATGGGTAGGTTCTGTTGGCAGAGGGCTGGTCTGTGTGGTACTACAGTATGATGGGTAGGTTCTGTTGGCAGAGGGCTGGTCTGTGTGTTTCTACAGTATGATGGGTAGGTTCTGTTGGCAGAGGGCTTGTCTGTATGTTACTACAGTATGATGGGTAGGTTCTGTAGGCAGAGGGCTGGTCTGTGTGTTACTACAGTATAATGGGTAGGTTCTGTTGGCAGAGGGCTGGTCTGTGTGTTACTGCAATATGATGCGTAGGTTCTGTTGGCAGAGCGCTGGTCTGTGTGTAACTACAGTATGATGGGTAGGTTCTGTTGGCAGAGCGCTGGTCTGTGTGTAACTACAGTATGATAGGTAGGTTCTGTTGGCAGAGGGCTGGTCTGTGTGTTACTACAGTGTAATGGGTAGGTTCTGTTGGCAGAGGGCTGGTCTGTGTGTTACTACAGTATGATGGGTAGGTTCTGTTGGCAGAGGGCTGGTCTGTGTGTTGCTACAGTATGATGGGTAGGTTCTGTTGGCAGAGAGCTGGTCTGTGTGTTACTACAGTATGATGGGTATGTTTTGTTGGCAGAGGGCTGGTCTGTGTGTTACTACAGTATGATGGGTAGGTTATGTTGGCAGAGGGCTGGTCTGTGTGTTACTACAGTATAATGGGTAGGTTCTGTTGGCAGAGGGCTGGTCTGTGTGGTACTACAGTATGATGGGTAGGTTCTGTTGGCAGAGGGCTGGTCTGTGTGTTTCTACAGTATGATGGGTAGGTTCTGTTGGCAGAGGGCTTGTCTGTATGTTACTACAGTATGATGGGTAGGTTCTGTTGGCAGAGGGCTGGTCTGTGTGTTACTACAGTATGATGGGTAGGTTCTGTTGGCAAAGGGCTGGTCTGTGTGTTACTACAGTATGATTGGTAGGTTCTGTTGGCAGAGGGCTGGTCTGTGTGTTACTACAGTATGATGGGTAGGTTCTGTTGGCAGAGGGCTGGTCTGTGTGTTACTACAGTATGATGGGTAGGTTCTGTTGGCAGAGGGCTGGTCTGTGTGTTACTACAGTATAATGGGTAGGTTCTGTTGGCAGAGGGCTGGTCTGTGTGGTACTACAGTATGATGGGTAGGTTCTGTTGGCAGAGGGCTGGTCTGTGTGTTTCTACAGTATGATGGGTAGGTTCTGTTGGCAGAGGGCTTGTCTGTATGTTACTACAGTATGATGGGTAGGTTCTGTAGGCAGAGGGCTGGTCTGTGTGTTACTACAGTATAATGGGTAGGTTCTGTTGGCAGAGGGCTGGTCTGTGTGTTACTGCAATATGATGCGTAGGTTCTGTTGGCAGAGCGCTGGTCTGTGTGTAACTACAGTATGATGGGTAGGTTCTGTTGGCAGAGCGCTGGTCTGTGTGTAACTACAGTATGATAGGTAGGTTCTGTTGGCAGAGGGCTGGTCTGTGTGTTACTACAGTGTAATGGGTAGGTTCTGTTGGCAGAGGGCTGGTCTGTGTGTTACTACAGTATGATGGGTAGGTTCTGTTGGCAGAGGGCTGGTCTGTGTGTTGCTACAGTATGATGGGTAGGTTCTGTTGGCAGAGAGCTGGTCTGTGTGTTACTACAGTATGATGGGTATGTTTTGTTGGCAGAGGGCTGGTCTGTGTGTTACTACAGTATGATGGGTAGGTTCTGTTGGCAGAGGGCTGGTCTGTGTGTTACTACAGTATAATGGGTAGGTTCTGTTGGCAGAGGGCTGGTCTGTGTGGTACTACAGTATGATGGGTAGGTTCTGTTGGCAGAGGGCTGGTCTGTGTGTTTCTACAGTATGATGGGTAGGTTCTGTTGGCAGAGGGCTTGTCTGTATGTTACTACAGTATGATGGGTAGGTTCTGTTGGCAGAGGGCTGGTCTGTGTGTTACTACAGTATGATGGGTAGGTTCTGTTGGCAAAGGGCTGGTCTGTGTGTTACTACAGTATGATTGGTAGGTTCTGTTGGCAGAGGGCTGGTCTGTGTGTTACTACAGTATGATGGGTAGGTTCTGTTGGCAGAGGGCTGGTCTGTGTGTTACTACAGTATGATGGGTAGGTTCTGTTGGCAGAGGGCTGGTCTGTGTGTTACTACAGTATAATGGGTAGGTTCTGTTGGCAGAGGGCTGGTCTGTGTGGTACTACAGTATGATGGGTAGATTCTGTTGGCAGAGGGCTGGTCTGTGTGTTTCTACAGTATGATGGGTAGGTTCTGTTGGCAGAGGGCTTGTCTGTATGTTACTACAGTATGATGGGTAGGTTCTGTTGGCAGAGGGCTGGTCTGTGTGTTACTACAGTATGATGGGTAGGTTCTGTTGGCAAAGGGCTGGTCTGTGTGTTACTACAGTATGATTGGTAGGTTCTGTTGGCAGAGGGCTGGTCTGTGTGTTACTACAGTATGATGGGTAGGTTCTGTTGGCAGAGGGCTGGTCTGTGTGTTACTACAGTATGATGGGTAGGTTCTGTTGGCAGAGGGCTGGTCTGTGTGTAACTACAGTATGATGGGTAGGTTCTGTTGGCAGAGGGCTGGTCTGTGTGTTACTACAGTATGATGGGTAGGTTCTGTTGGCAGAGGGCTGGTCTGTGTGTTACTACAGTATAATGGGTAGGTTCTGTTGGCAGAGGGCTGGTCTGTGTATTACTACAGTATGATGGGTAGGTTCTGTTGGCAGAGCGCTGGTCTGTGTGTAACTACAGTATGATAGGTAGGTTCTGTTGGCAGATGGCTGGTCTGTATGTTACTACAGTATGATTGGTAGGTTCTGTTGGCAGAGGGCTGGTCTGTGTGGTACTACAGTATGATGGGTAGGTTCTGTTGGCAGAGCGCTGGTCTGTGTGTAACTACAGTATGATAGGTAGGTTCTGTTGGCAGATGGCTGGTCTGTATGTTACTACAGTATGATGGGTAGGTTCTGTTGGCAGAGGGCTGGTCTGTGTGTTACTACAGTACGATGGGTAGGTTCTGTTGGCAGAGGGCTGGTCTGTATGTTACTACAGTATGATGGGTAGGTTATGTTGGCAGAGGGCTGGTCTGTGTGTTACTACAGTATAATGGGTAGGTTCTGTTGGCAGAGGGCTGGTCTGTGTGTTACTGCAATATGGTGCATAGGTTCTGTTGGCAGAGCGCTGGTCTGTGTGTAACTACAGTATGATGGGTAGGTTCTGTTGGCAGAGGGCTTGTCTGTGTGTAACTACAGTATGATGGGTAGGTTCTGTTGGCAGAGGGCTGGTCTGTGTGTAACTACAGTATGATGGGTAGGTTCTGTAGGCAGAGGGCTGGTCTATGTGTTACTACAGTATGATGGGTAGGTTCTGTTGGAAGAGGGCTGGTCTGTGTGTTACTTCAGTATAATGGGTAGGTTCTGTTGGCAAAGGGCTGGTCTGTGTGTTACTACAGTATGATGGGTAGGTTCTGTTGGCATAGAGCTGGTCTGTGGGTTACTACAGTATAATGGGTAGGTTCTGTTGGCAGAGGGCTGGTCTGTGTGTTACTACAGCATGATGGGTAGGTTCTGTTGGCAGAGGGCTGGTCTGTGTGTTACTACAGTATGATGGGTAGGTTCTGTTGGTAGAGGGTTGGTCTGTGGGTTACTGCAGTATAATGGGTAGGTTCTGTTGGCAAAGGGCTGGTCTGTGTGTTACTACAGTATGATGGGTAGGTTCTGTTGGCAGAGGGCTGGTCTGTGTGTTACTACAGTATGATGGGTAGGTTCTGTTGGCAGAGGGCTGGTCTGTGTGTTACTACAGTATGATGGGTAGGTTCTGTTGGCAGAGGGCTGGTCTGTGTGTTGCTACAGTATGATGGGTAGGTTCTGTTGGCAGAGAGCTGGTCTGTGTGTTACTACAGTATGATGGGTATGTTTTGTTGGCAGAGGGCTGGTCTGTGTGTTACTACAGTATGATGCGTAGGTTCTGTTGGCAGAGGGCTGGTCTGTGTGTTACTACAGTATAATGGGTAGGTTCTGTTGGCAGAGGGCTGGTCTGTGTGGTACTACAGTATGATGGGTAGGTTCTGTTGGCAGAGGGCTGGTCTGTGTGTTTCTACAGTATGATGGGTAGGTTCTGTTGGCAGAGGGCTTGTCTGTATGTTACTACAGTATGATGGGTAGGTTCTGTAGGCAGAGGGCTGGTCTGTGTGTTACTACAGTATAATGGGTAGGTTCTGTTGGCAGAGGGCTGGTCTGTGTGTTACTGCAATATGATGCGTAGGTTCTGTTGGCAGAGCGCTGGTCTGTGTGTAACTACAGTATGATGGGTAGGTTCTGTTGGCAGAGCGCTGGTCTGTGTGTAACTACAGTATGATAGGTAGGTTCTGTTGGCAGAGGGCTGGTCTGTGTGTTACTACAGTGTAATGGGTAGGTTCTGTTGGCAGAGGGCTGGTCTGTGTGTTACTACAGTATGATGGGTAGGTTCTGTTGGCAGAGGGCTGGTCTGTGTGTTGCTACAGTATGATGGGTAGGTTCTGTTGGCAGAGAGCTGGTCTGTGTGTTACTACAGTATGATGGGTATGTTTTGTTGGCAGAGGGCTGGTCTGTGTGTTACTACAGTATGATGGGTAGGTTCTGTTGGCAGAGGGCTGGTCTGTGTGTTACTACAGTATAATGGGTAGGTTCTGTTGGCAGAGGGCTGGTCTGTGTGGTACTACAGTATGATGGGTAGGTTCTGTTGGCAGAGGGCTGGTCTGTGTGTTTCTACAGTATGATGGGTAGGTTCTGTTGGCAGAGGGCTTGTCTGTATGTTACTACAGTATGATGGGTAGGTTCTGTTGGCAGAGGGCTGGTCTGTGTGTTACTACAGTATGATGGGTAGGTTCTGTTGGCAAAGGGCTGGTCTGTGTGTTACTACAGTATGATTGGTAGGTTCTGTTGGCAGAGGGCTGGTCTGTGTGTTACTACAGTATGATGGGTAGGTTCTGTTGGCAGAGGGCTGGTCTGTGTGTTACTACAGTATGATGGGTAGGTTCTGTTGGCAGAGGGCTGGTCTGTGTGTTACTACAGTATAATGGGTAGGTTCTGTTGGCAGAGGGCTGGTCTGTGTGGTACTACAGTATGATGGGTAGGTTCTGTTGGCAGAGGGCTGGTCTGTGTGTTTCTACAGTATGATGGGTAGGTTCTGTTGGCAGAGGGCTTGTCTGTATGTTACTACAGTATGATGGGTAGGTTCTGTTGGCAGAGGGCTGGTCTGTGTGTTACTACAGTATGATGGGTAGGTTCTGTTGGCAAAGGGCTGGTCTGTGTGTTACTACAGTATGATTGGTAGGTTCTGTTGGCAGAGGGCTGGTCTGTGTGTTACTACAGTATGATGGGTAGGTTCTGTTGGCAGAGGGCTGGTCTGTGTGTTACTACAGTATAATGGGTAGGTTCTGTTGGCAGAGGGCTGGTCTGTGTGTTACTACAGTATGATGGGTAGGTTCTGTTGGCAGAGGGCTGGTCTGTGTGTTACTACAGTATAATGGGTAGGTTCTGTTGGCAGAGGGCTGGTCTGTGTATTACTACAGTATGATGGGTAGGTTCTGTTGGCAGAGCGCTGGTCTGTGTGTAACTACAGTATGATAGGTAGGTTCTGTTGGCAGATGGCTGGTCTGTATGTTACTACAGTATGATGGGTAGGTTCTGTTGGCAGAGGGCTGGTCTGTGTGGTACTACAGTATGATGGGTAGGTTCTGTTGGCAGAGCGCTGGTCTGTGTGTAACTACAGTATGATAGGTAGGTTCTGTTGGCAGATGGCTGGTTTGTATGTTACTACAGTATGATGGGTAGGTTCTGTTGGCAGAGGGCTGGTCTGTGTGTTACTACAGTACGATGGGTAGGTTCTGTTGGCAGAGGGCTGGTCTGTATGTTACTACAGTATGATGGGTAGGTTATGTTGGCAGAGGGCTGGTCTGTGTGTTACTACAGTATAATGGGTAGGTTCTGTTGGCAGAGGGCTGGTCTGTGTGTTACTGCAATATGGTGCATAGGTTCTGTTGGCAGAGCGCTGGTCTGTGTGTAACTACAGTATGATGGGTAGGTTCTGTTGGCAGAGGGCTTGTCTGTGTGTAACTACAGTATGATGGGTAGGTTCTGTTGGCAGATGGCTGGTCTGTGTGTAACTACAGTATGATGGGTAGGTTCTGTAGGCAGAGGGCTGGTCTATGTGTTACTACAGTATGATGGGTAGGTTCTGTTGGAAGAGGGCTGGTCTGTGTGTTACTTCAGTATAATGGGTAGGTTCTGTTGGCAGAGGGCTGGTCTGTGTATTACTACAGTATATTGGGTAGGTTCTGTTGGCAGAGGGCTGGTCTGTGTGTTACTACAGTATAATGGGTAGGTTCTGTTGGCAGAGGGCTGGTCTGTGTGTTACTACAGTATGATGGGTAGGTTCTGTTGGTAGATGGCTGGTCTGTGTGTTACTGCAATATGATGCGTAGGTTCTGTTGGCAGAGGGCTGGTCTGTGTATTACTACAGTATATTGGGTAGGTTCTGTTGGCAGAGGGCTGGTCTGTGTGTTACTGCAGTATGATGGGTAGGTTCTGTTGGCAGAGGGCTGGTCTGTGTGTTACTACAGTATGATGGGTAGGTTCTGTTGGCAGAGGGCTGGTCTGTGGGTTACTACAGTATGATGGGTAGGTTCTGTTGGCAGAGGGCTGGTCTGTGGGTTACTACAGTATAATGGGTAGGTTCTGTTGGCAGATTGCTGGTCTGTGTGGTACTGCAGTACAATGGGTAGGTTCTGTTGGCAGAGGGCTGGTCTGTGTGTTATTACAGTATAATGGGTAGGTTCTGTTGGCAGAGGGCTGGTCTGTGTGTTACTACAGCATGATGGGTAGGTTCTGTTGGCAGAGGGCTGGTCTGTGTGTTACTACAGTATGATGGGTAGGTTCTGTTGGCAGAGGGTTGGTCTGTGGGTTACTGCAGTATAATGGGTAGGTTCTGTTGGCAAAGGGCTGGTCTGTGTGTTACTACAGTATGATGGGTAGGTTCTGTCTGCAGAGGGCTGGTCTCTGTGTTACCACAGTATGATGGGTAGGTTCTGTTGGCAGAGGGCTGGTCTGTGTGGTACTACAGTATGATGGGTAGGTTCTGTTGGCAGAGGGCTGGTCTGTGTGTTACTACAGTATGATGGGTAGGTTCTGTTGGTAGAGGGCTGTTCTGTGTGTTACTACAGTATGATGGGTAGGTTCTGTTGGCGGAGAGCTGGTCTGTGGGTTACTACAGTATGATGGGTAGGTTCTGTTGGTGGAGAGCTGGTCTGTGGGTTACTGCAGTATGATGGGTAGGTTCTGTTGGCAGAGGGCTGGTCTGTATGTTACTACAGTGTAATGGGTAGGTTCTGTTGGCAGAGGGCTGGTCTGTGTGTTACTACAGTATGATGGGTAGGTTCTGTTGGCAGAGGGCTGGTCTGTGTGTTGCTACAGTATGATGGGTAGGTTCTGTTGGCAGAGAGCTGGTCTGTGTGTTACTACAGTATGATGGGTATGTTTTGTTGGCAGAGGGCTGGTCTGTGTGTTACTACAGTATGATGGGTAGGTTCTGTTGGCAGAGGGCTGGTCTGTGTGTTACTACAGTATAATGGGTAGGTTCTGTTGGCAGAGGGCTGGTCTGTGTGGTACTACAGTATGATGGGTAGGTTCGGTTGGCAGAGGGCTGGTCTGTGTGTTTCTACAGTATGATGGGTAGGTTCTGTTGGCAGAGGGCTTGTCTGTATGTTACTACAGTATGATGGGTAGGTTCTGTAGGCAGAGGGCTGGTCTGTGTGTTACTACAGTATAATGGGTAGGTTCTGTTGGCAGAGGGCTGGTCTGTGTGTTACTGCAATATGATGCGTAGGTTCTGTTGGCAGAGCGCTGGTCTGTGTGTAACTACAGTATGATGGGTAGGTTCTGTTGGCAGAGCGCTGGTCTGTGTGTAACTACAGTATGATAGGTAGGTTCTGTTGGCAGATGGCTGGTCTGTATGTTACTACAGTATGATGGGTAGGTTCTGTTGGCAGAGGGCTGGTCTGTATGTTACTACAGTATGATGGGTAGGTTCTGTTGGCAGAGGGCTGGTCTGTGTGTTACTGCAATATGGTGCATAGGTTCTGTTGGCAGAGCGCTGGTCTGTGTGTAACTACAGTATGATGGGTAGGTTCTGTTGGCAGAGGGCTGGTCTGTGTGTAACTACAGTATGATGGGTAGGTTCTGTTGGCAGAGGGCTGGTCTGTGTGTAACTACAGTATGATGGGTAGGTTCTGTAGGCAGAGGGCTGGTCTATGTGTTACTACAGTATGATGGGTAGGTTCTGTTGGAAGAGGGCTGGTCTGTGTGTTACTTCAGTATAATGGGTAGGTTCTGTTGGCAGAGGGCTGGTCTGTGTATTACTACAGTATATTGGGTAGGTTCTGTTGGCAGAGGGCTGGTCTGTGTGTTACTACAGTATAATGGGTAGGTTCTGTTGGTAGATGGCTGGTCTGTGTGTTACTGCAATATGATGCGTAGGTTCTGTTGGCAGAGGGCTGGTCTGTGTGTTACTACAGTATGATGGGTAGGTTCTGTTGGCAGAGGGCTGGTCTGTGTGTTACTACAGTATGATGGGTAGGTTCTGTTGGCAAAGGGCTTGTCTGTGTGTTACTACAGTATGATGGGTAGGTTCTGTTGGCATAGAGCTGGTCTGTGGGTTACTACAGTATAATGGGTAGGTTCTGTTGGCAGAGGGCTGGTCTGTGTGTTACTGCAGTATAATGGGTAGGTTCTGTTGGCAGAGGGCTGGTCTGTGTGTTACTACAGTATGATGGGTAGGTTCTGTTGGCAGAGGGCTGGTCTGTGTGGTACTACAGTATGATGGGTAGGTTCTGTTGGCAGAGCGCTGGTCTGTGTGTAACTACAGTATGATAGGTAGGTTCTGTTGGCAGATGGCTGGTCTGTATGTTACTACAGTATGATGGGTAGGTTCTGTTGGCAGAGGGCTGGTCTGTGTGTTACTACAGTATGATGGGTAGGTTCTGTTGGCAGAGGGCTGGTCTGTATGTTACTACAGTATGATGGGTAGGTTCTGTTGGCAGAGGGCTGGTCTGTGTGTTACTACAGTATAATGGGTAGGTTCTGTTGGCAGAGGGCTGGTCTGTGTGTAACTACAGTATGATGGGTAGGTTCTGTTGGCAGATGGCTGGTCTGTGTGTTACTACAGTATAATGGGTAGGTTCTGTTGGCAGAGGGCTGGTCTGTGTATTACTACAGTATATTGGGTAGGTTCTGTTGGCAGCGGGCTGGTCTGTGTGTTACCACAGTTTAATGGGTAGGTTCTGTTGGCAGAGGGCTGGTCTGTGTGTTACTACAGTATGATGGGTATGTTCTGTTGGTAGATGGCTGGTCTGTGTGTTACTGCAATATGATGCGTAGGTTCTGTTGGCAGAGGGCTGGTCTGTGTGTAACTACAGTATGATGGGTAGGTTCTGTTGGCAGAGGGCTGGTCTGTGTGTTACTACAGTATAATGGGTAGGTTCTGTTGGCAGAGGGCTGGTCTGTGTATTACTACAGTATATTGGGTAGGTTCTGTTGGCAGAGGGCTGGTCTGTGTGTTACTACAGTATAATGGGTAGGTTCTGTTGGCAGAGGGCTGGTCTGTGTGGTACTACAGTATGATGGGTAGGTTCGGTTGGCAGAGGGCTGGTCTGTGTGTTTCTACAGTATGATGGGTAGGTTCTGTTGGCAGAGGGCTTGTCTGTATGTTACTACAGTATGATGGGTAGGTTCTGTAGGCAGAGGGCTGGTCTGTGTGTTACTACAGTATAATGGGTAGGTTCTGTTGGCAGAGGGCTGGTCTGTGTGTTACTGCAATATGATGCGTAGGTTCTGTTGGCAGAGCGCTGGTCTGTGTGTAACTACAGTATGATGGGTAGGTTCTGTTGGCAGAGCGCTGGTCTGTGTGTAACTACAGTATGATAGGTAGGTTCTGTTGGCAGATGGCTGGTCTGTATGTTACTACAGTATGATGGGTAGGTTCTGTTGGCAGAGGGCTGGTCTGTATGTTACTACAGTATGATGGGTAGGTTCTGTTGGCAGAGGGCTGGTCTGTGTGTTACTGCAATATGGTGCATAGGTTCTGTTGGCAGAGCGCTGGTCTGTGTGTAACTACAGTATGATGGGTAGGTTCTGTTGGCAGAGGGCTGGTCTGTGTGTAACTACAGTATGATGGGTAGGTTCTGTTGGCAGAGGGCTGGTCTGTGTGTAACTACAGTATGATGGGTAGGTTCTGTAGGCAGAGGGCTGGTCTATGTGTTACTACAGTATGATGGGTAGGTTCTGTTGGAAGAGGGCTGGTCTGTGTGTTACTTCAGTATAATGGGTAGGTTCTGTTGGCAGAGGGCTGGTCTGTGTATTACTACAGTATATTGGGTAGGTTCTGTTGGCAGAGGGCTGGTCTGTGTGTTACTACAGTATAATGGGTAGGTTCTGTTGGTAGATGGCTGGTCTGTGTGTTACTGCAATATGATGCGTAGGTTCTGTTGGCAGAGGGCTGGTCTGTGTGTTACTACAGTATGATGGGTAGGTTCTGTTGGCAGAGGGCTGGTCTGTGTGTTACTAAAGTATGATGGGTAGGTTCTGTTGGCAAAGGGCTTGTCTGTGTGTTACTACAGTATGATGGGTAGGTTCTGTTGGCATAGAGCTGGTCTGTGGGTTACTACAGTATAATGGGTAGGTTCTGTTGGCAGAGGGCTGGTCTGTGTGTTACTGCAGTATAATGGGTAGGTTCTGTTGGCAGAGGGCTGGTCTGTGTGTTACTACAGTATGATGGGTAGGTTCTGTTGGCAGAGGGCTGGTCTGTGTGGTACTACAGTATGATGGGTAGGTTCTGTTGGCAGAGCGCTGGTCTGTGTGTAACTACAGTATGATAGGTAGGTTCTGTTGGCAGATGGCTGGTCTGTATGTTACTACAGTATGATGGGTAGGTTCTGTTGGCAGAGGGCTGGTCTGTGTGTTACTACAGTATGATGGGTAGGTTCTGTTGGCAGAGGGCTGGTCTGTATGTTACTACAGTATGATGGGTAGGTTCTGTTGGCAGAGGGCTGGTCTGTGTGTTACTACAGTATAATGGGTAGGTTCTGTTGGCAGAGGGCTGGTCTGTGTGTAACTACAGTATGATGGGTAGGTTCTGTTGGCAGATGGCTGGTCTGTGTGTAACTACAGTATGATGGGTAGGTTCTGTAGGCAGAGGGCTGGTCTGTGTGTTACTACAGTATGATGGGTATGTTCTGTTGGCAGAGGGCTGGTCTGTGTGTTACTTCAGTATAATGGGTAGGTTCTGTTGGCAGAGGGCTGGTCTGTGTATTACTACAGTATATTGGGTAGGTTCTGTTGGCAGCGGGCTGGTCTGTGTGTTACCACAGTTTAATGGGTAGGTTCTGTTGGCAGAGGGCTGGTCTGTGTGTTACTACAGTATGATGGGTATGTTCTGTTGGTAGATGGCTGGTCTGTGTGTTACTGCAATATGATGCGTAGGTTCTGTTGGCAGAGGGCTGGTCTGTGTGTAACTACAGTATGATGGGTAGGTTCTGTTGGCAGAGGGCTGGTCTGTGTGTTACTACAGTATAATGGGTAGGTTCTGTTGGCAGAGGGCTGGTCTGTGTATTACTACAGTATATTGGGTAGGTTCTGTTGGCAGAGGGCTGGTCTGTGTGTTACTACAGTATAATGGGTAGGTTCTGTTGGCAGAGGGCTGGTCTGTGTGGTACTACAGTATGATGGGTAGGTTCTGTTGGCAAAGGGCTGGTCTGTGTGTTACTACAGTATGATGGGTAGGTTCTGTTGGCATAGAGCTGGTCTGTGGGTTACTACAGTATAATGGGTAGGTTCTGTTGGCAGAGGGCTGGTCTGTGTGTTACTACAGTATGATGGGTAGGTTCTGTTGGCAGAGGGCTGGTCTGTGTGTTACTACAGTATGATGGGTAGGTTCTGTTGGCAGAGGGCTGGTCTGTGTGTTACTACAGTATAATTGGTAGGTTCTGTTGGCAGAGGGCTTGTCTGTGTGTTACTACAGTATAATTGGTAGGTTATGTTGGCAGAGGGCTTGTCTGTGTGTTACTACAGTATAATGGGTAGGCTCTGTTGGCAGAGGGCTGGTCTGTGTGTTACTACAGTATAATTGGTAGGCTCTGTTGGCAGAGGGCTGGTTTGTGTGTTACTGCAGTATGATGGGTAGGTTCTGTTGGCAGAGGGCTGGTCTGTGTGTTACTACAGTATAATGGGTAGGTTCTGTTGGCAGAGGGCTGGTCTGAGTGTTACTACAGTATAATTGGTAGGTTCTGTTGGCAGAGGGCTGGTCTGTGTGTTACTACAGTATGATGGGTAGGTGGGTCATTCCACTAATAGATTACATTTTGCGTTCCTTTTTCATTATCAGTATAATTTGTGCACCAATAATGCATTTTAAAAGTCTGTCCAATAATGTGCCGTTTAATATAGACAACATGAAAAATTGAATAAATCTGATTTTTCATAATAATAAAGACTTTTGGCTATGTCCCTCTTCCTGTTTTTCTGACTTCTAGGAAGATACTAACTCGCTTAACCCCACATTTTCTCCAAGTTTTCACCATCGCTGTAAAGTTATGTTCTTGCTTTGACAACATCATTTCTGAAGATAATTTTTATTTCTTGTGATTAGGGATTAATTTACGTCTGTCCCTCATGTTAAGGTCAACCCTGTTACGTGAACTGAACTCTCATTTTAATGCGGTGAAACTATTCCTTTTCAAATATTTTTTCAAAAGAAACATTAAACATACGTTGTAATAGTCCAATCAAAGTGTAAAAGCAGGTGAGCTGGTTCTCCTCTTTTTGGCCATCTTCTGATGTTCTGTAGCGGAAGTATAACACAGCAACACGGTTACACATAGATAGATATGCTAGAAATATTTTAACAATTTCAAATTGTTTGTGAAGCTTGCTCCTCCCCGTTGCACACAGCATGCTTCCATTCCCCTTGTCACAAGGCGATTTATGGCTGATTTAAGCTGAAAACCTTCCCCCTGTTGCGGTCAACCCTGTTACGTTAATGACACTTTATTGGCACTTAATGTAGTATTTTTTTTATTTAACCCCCTTGAGATGGGAAGCCTGTTTTTTATTCAGTCAGTTTTTATGAAGTTAAACATTTATTACAATTCGGTGAAATTAATAGTTACACTACCCAAAATGTACTCTATTCGTGCTACAACCCAGCTGTGTTGGTAGTGGACTGGTCTCTATACTACCACAGTGTGATAGGCACCTGGTCTGTGATATGCCAGTATGATGTGTGTGTGTTGGCAGAGGACTGAAGTCTCCTACCAGGCAGGTGATTAATAGAGTTCGTTTTCTCTCAGGAGGAGATTAATGAGGAAAGGTCAAACACTTTGAGAGAGTAAGCCAGGTCTTCTCTTTCACACACACAGACACACAAACGCATGAACGCACGCACACACACGGACGCGGTCAAAATATCCACGTGAGTCATCAAAGAAAGGAAAACAAAATATAGAAAAAGAGTGTATATTTACACACCTGCACTCTCGACAACAGAACGACACCTCACACACCTGTTGTGTTCACATTGACATTTGTAATTACCATAACAACACAATACAGAAAGGAGATGGATCACATAGAGGAACTTATTTCCACACTCGGCTTGCTACTGTCCTTGTTTCAACTAGGTCAAGGTTTTAAAAGGAAGGAATATTAGTTGCCTCTACAAAAAAATATTTTAGACCAGTTTCATTTTTATATTTTTCTGTCTAGTCTTTCCCCTTACACAACATTTGATCTTTGTAGAGAACACTCGTTTCGTTGACCTTGAATATGAGAACATTTTAGGTACTCTAGGTTTTAGGTACTTATTTTTCTGGGAGAATTCTTGGAAAAAGGGATCTCACTGCCAGAGGTGCTGTTAATGAGCCAGTAGGGGGCACTCCCCCACTCTGCTCAATACCCTATTAGTGATAGGGATACTGAGGGGCAGGTGGTTCTGTCCTGAAGGATAAATCTGAAATAAGTCTGAAATGTTACTCTACCCTTGGTCATTCAGATCAAATGTGCAAAGTGTCTTTAAAGGACTGAAGTTATATATGACTTGTTTTATTTCCTGTTCATTAGCTGAAGGTTAGGGACAGATCGACATTTCCTGTGGGGAGGGGTACTCCAAAAGAGAGGATGGTTGTCAAACTTTTTTTTGTTGCTTTGGGGAGGGTAGTGTGTTTTTTGCCTGGTTTACATTTGCTCTGCTGCTTGTATTTTTCATATAAACAATGGCTTGACTTTTGATATTAGCCTAATAAAGTTTAGAAATGTTTGTGAAGGTTTGGTATGGTGTGGCTATTATTAAGCTTTAGCTACACCAGGCCTATGATATGAAGGCAGTGCACCCTGGTACTCCAACTGTCTCTGACAGTTGAGCTTGAGGTGAGAAAAACTGTTTCAGGCCTACCAGAGTTACTCCAATAATCTAACAATGTAATGCTTTATACAAAATATTCTGATAGAAAATGTACGACTTAGCCTCCCTTCTGTATGTCTAGATCTTTATAGCAGACGCAGTAGCCATCTGACGTAAAGAACCGCATGTCGGTGTCGTGGCATGCCACCGGCATATTTCTATCACTCTCTATCTTTTTGGGGTTAGGTCTAAGCTTCTTTTCCTTTATATAGGCTGTATAAAGTGACTAAAATGTTCATATCATACAGTGGACACCTAAGCCTATAGGTCTATGCATACATATATTGCTCAAATCTCGGACAGCTGAACTGTGAGGTGGACAATTATTTTAGGAAAGTAGCCTAAAAAACTATTAAAAATTGTCTATAAAGTTTTGCATATGCTACACAAGGAAAAGTGTTTTTGTAATTTGTTATAGGCTGGTTTTAAGGAGACGTAAATGGGGCTCATTTGGCCAACATCCCTTGTTTATTGATGTGCTGGCTGCACTGAATCTGAATGCATATGGATGTCCGGTAAACTTCTAAAACGTCTGGTAAATGAAAGGCTTCCCTGCCATGTTGACTCCTGAAGTAAACTCTGAAATGGCATATTGTTTTTATAAAGATTTTTGAATATTCACATGAACATCTGTTGCCTATTGGGTGGAAACCTAGCTAGTGCGCTAGTCCAGTATCACTTTGATTATGTCTGCACATCATGATTCACCAGCAGCACCACACATCTCAGGAATAAGCTGCCAGCCAAACAAGCCTGTAAGAATTGTACTTAAACTCCCCCCTCACACTCACCTGGAGGTTTTCATCTCTGTAATGTGTCTGTTTCTATGTCATTCTATATGTATTTATGTAGAAAATAGGGACCACAATGGAAGTAAGTCCCCGACTTTATTGTGCAATCCCGTTCACTTTTAAAAATCTTAGTATGTATGTTTTTTTTTACTGTCAAATATAATCAATCAATCCAAACTGCGCAGTGGCCAATTGATGAATGGAAAGAGACATCTGTTACAAAACACCAAAAAGGTTATTGACATTCTTATATTGCCAAGCCTTCTATACTGGGTAAGCCTACAAGATAGGGAGGGATGTGTTTTCTTTTTGTTGAGATTGGCATAGTCTATCTGTTTAAAACGCAAACCATGATATTGAAGTGCCCGAAGTCGGTATGCTTTGTTTATTTATTGTGTGGTGCATTAGCACAGAAACCTGTTGGTGGGAAATGTGTTGCATATATGTTATATAATTATAAATATGTCATTAAAATGTGGGAAATCTGATTTCCCCCTAGCTGATCATTGTCTGCAGCCGGCTCTGATCGTAGTGTAATGAAACAGGCAGGGAGAGTGAGCTCATATGTGATGGTCGGCCTTCTGACCATAGCCCTGTGTGGCATCGACTGTGCCACAAAAGCATGCTGAAGTAGCAAAGTTGATATCAACGTTTATAAACACAAGGTCGCTACAGTTATTGTTAAATATGGTCGTAAACATTATTTAGAGTTAATGCTATGAGGGGGAGGGTGTTCCATTTATTTTACTGTACAAGCTGAGGGTCATGTGAAAATATTTTTTATGTTGGGGAGGGGGGGGTGCATTTTTTATTTTTAGGACACCTTGAGTTGGACCAGCCCCTCCCCCCCAGTACATTATGATTCCCCCCTTAATAGAGGTCAGTGGTTTTGTAGTACAGATTTAGTTTGACGAGCCTCTTCGTGGGCCAATGGACCGACCAGGGAAACAAGGGTAGGCTGGAGCAGACGTAGGGAACGCCACATCTGGGCTAACGTTGAGCGATAAGGTATACTGTCTGGGACATCTGGGTGTCTATAGCTACAGAACCAGTCTGGCAGTGAGAGAGTAATACGCTGATGTGTAATGGGCTGGGGCTACAGTGGGCTGGGGCTGCACAGACTGGAATATGTTCCGGGATTCTTCCCATGGCATTGAGGAGTACACCACATTAGTCACTGGCTTCATCAATAAGTGCATCGATGACGTCGTCCCCACAGTGACCGTGCGTACATACCCCAACCAGAAGCCATGGATTACAGGCAACATCTGCAGAGAGCTATAGGGTAGAGCTGCCGCAGTCAAGGAGTGGGACTCTAACCCGGAAGCTTATAAGAAATCCCGCTATACCCTCCGATAAACCATCAAACAGGCAAAGCGTCAATACAGGACTAAGATTGAATCGTACTACACCGGCTCCGACGCTCGTTGGATGTGGCAGGGCTTGCAAACTATTACAGACTACAAAGGAAGGCACAGCCACGAGCCGGCCAGTAACACAAACCTACCAGACAAGCTAAATTACTTATATGCTTGCTTCAAGGCAAGTAACACGGAAACATGCATGAGAGCACGAGTTGTTCCAGACGACTGTGTGATCACGCTCTCCGCAGCCGATGTGAGTAAGACCTTTAAACAGGTCAACATTCACAAGGTTGCGGGGCCAGACGGATTACCAGGACGTGTACTCCAAGCATGCGCTGACCAACTGGCAAGTGTCTTCACTGATATTTTCAACCAGCCCCAGATCACCATAGTCCCTGTGCCCAAGAACACTAAGGTAACCTGCCTAAATTACTTCCGACCCGTAGCACTCACGTCTGTAGCCATGAAGTGCTTTGAAAGGCTGGTCATGGCTCACATCAACACCATTATCCCAGAAACCCGAGACCCACTCCAATTTGCATACCGCCCCAATAGATCCACAGATGATGCAATCTCTATTGCACTCAACACTGCCCTTTCACACCTGGACAAAAGAAACACCAATGTGAGAATGCTATTCATTGACTACAGCTCAGCGTTCAACACCATAGTACCCTCAAAGCTCATCATTAAACTAAGGACAATGGGACTAAACACCTCCCTCTGCAACTGGATCCTGGACTTCCTGACGGGTCGCCCCCAGGTGGTAAGGGTAGGGAACAACACATCCGCCATGCTGATCCTCAACACGGGGGCCCCTCAGAGGTGCGTTTGCCTATGACACAACAGTGGTAGGCCTGATCACCGACAACGATGAGACAGCCTATAGGGAGGAGGTCATATGCCGTGTGCTGCCAGGACAACAACCTCACCCTCAACGGGATCAAGACAAAGGAGATTATTGTGGACCACAGGAAAAGGAGGATCGAGCATGCCCCCGTTCTCATCGGCGAGGCTGTAGTGCAACAGGTTGAGAGCTTCAAGTTCCTTGGTGTCCACATGACCAACAAACTGGCAACTGCTCGGCTGCTGACCGCAAGGCACTAAGGAGGGTAGTGGGTACTGCCCAGTACATCACTGGGGTTGAGCTTCCTGCCATCGAAGACCTCTATACCAGGCAGTGTCAAAGGAAGGCCCTAAAAATTGTCAAAGACTCCAGCCACCCTAGTCATAGACTGTTCTCTCTGATACCGCAAGGCAAGCGGTACCGGAACGCCAAGTCTAGGTCCAAAAGGCTTCTAAACAGCTTCTACCCCCAAGCCATAACACTCCTGGACAGTTAATCAAAGGGCTACCCAGACCCCTCTTTTATGCTGCTACTACTCTCTGTTTATAATCTATGCATAGTCACTTTAACTCTACCTACATGTACATTTTCCCTCAATTACCTCGTCTAACATGTACATATTACCTCAATTACCTCGCCCCCGCACATTGACTCTGTACCGGTAGCCCCTGTATATAGCCTCACTTGTTATTTTACTGCTGCTGTTGAATTATTTGTTACTTATATTTTCAATTTTTTCAATTTTCTATTTGTTATGTAATACTTATTTTTTTATTTTCTTAGCTTCTAAAAACATTGTTGGTTAAGGGCTTGTAAGTAAACATTTCACTTCCTGTAAGGTCTACACCTGTTGTATTCGGCGCATGTGACAAATACGATTTGATTTGATTTCAACCGAACCATCTGCCAAGGCAGCAGCTACTCTTCCTGGGGTCCTGCAACATTAAGGCAGTTATATACAATTACAGATATTACATGACATTACATTTCATAACACTATTCACAACAAATTAAGTGTGTTCCCTCAGGCCACTACTCTACTACCACATATCTACAACACAGGTAGAGTGGGCACACACACATCACTCTGATACCTAAAATGTGACAGCACTCTGACAGAATTATTCTGTTAATCATAGCCATCCTCATCCATGGATAGAGAGAAAGAGAGATTTGTCTGGTCATCCCCCATCCATTTTCCCTTTTTCTCTTTGTCTTCCTTGCTCTTCCTCCGTCAGTCTCAGTCTCTCAACAGGTTTTCACATTTGATTCTTTAAATATAACAGACGCAGTGACCACGCCCTATCGTCTCATCCACCCACTCCTTCATCCCCGATTCCCCAAACCCCCCTCCCCTCTCTAACCTGCCAAAATATCACAATGCATTTCTATCCTTTTTGTTTTACTGGCTGTGTTATTGATCAATACTGCCCAAATGCCAGGACTCCATCACTGCTACAGAGTGTGATTGTGGAGGTTGGCTGCGGCCCACTGGAGCCTATCTGTTCCATCTCAGACTCTCGGGCGAAATGTCACTCCGGGAGAGAGAGGCTAAACCAACATATGTCAGCCGTCCTGTCATCGCTCGTTGGGCGCCCGCTCCTGAAGCCGGGAAAGGGGGGGGGGGGGGGGGGTAGACCAGCCCAGTCGTCACGGCTCAGTGGTGCCTGATGCTCCTCGCGGGCAGGCAGGGGGGCGTTGAGGGACAGGGGGTTGGGGAGGGGTGTAGTCACCTAGCCTGGTGCCCTCCTAGAGGGCAGAGCTAATCACCCCATCAGCTTACTGACATTACCACAGCGATTAAACACGACCTGCTATGTGGGGCGAGGTGCACAGGTCCTAATGACTGTGTGTGTCAGAGGGGCCAGAGGGTAGTGCTGCTATAGTTACCAGCCCCATCACATTCACTTGATGGCTGACGTTTACACGAACCACGCCTGGGCTACAAGACTATACGGCTATATAGTCCCAGGAATTGAATCTGGGGTTAAACCAATACTTGTACATACATGTACATTTATTGATCTGAAGCTTATATTCCAGTAGTAGTCAATATCTTGATTTAGAAAGCCATAGAACCACCCACCACACCTATCCAGAGACACAGACACACACAGTTTAGTTTAGCACTCACACACACTGCAAGCACAGAGAATCAATCAGGCCCTTAAAATATGTAGGCAGCAAGTAGCTGAACAAGATTTGAATTGAATTTCAATTTGCTGGGAGAGCTCCACTCCTCCCTCCTCGCTCAATACAGGGAAGATTTTCATTTTCTACCTCAGAGACATTTTCTACAAGTGTTTTGTGTCAGTAGTCAACATTATTACTAGTGTCTTACTCTTGTTTAGTATAATCATTATTCACACACAAGTTCTTCCTGTTGATGTATAACAGAATAAGAAAAATATTTATCAGAGAATGTGATATAAAACCATCCTTTTAATGCACAGGATTTTATAGAAAGATATTCAGTATTATGTAAGCTACAGACAGACACCGGCAACCTCATTTCCTCCTGGAGTTCATCCTGGGTCACCAGACTGCTCTTCATCTCGGACAATGTAGTCAAATTAGCAAAGATCTTGTCTGTGTCATAGTAGCATGTTAATTCACTTCCTACGTTTAGAGTGATTCATCTGAGCAGTTTACAGAGTTCTCGTCATGCTCCAGTCTCAGTGTAAAACACTGGCCTGATAGATGGGGGGAATTTTTCTCTTTAGTTTGGTGACGTGTTGTGACCCTGGCTCCATGACAGGGATGCTTTATCTCTCTGTCCGGGGGGAATTCTGCCCCAGCACCTCCTGCCGGGTCTCACAGATTAAGATGAAGCACAGGTGGTCCCCCCAACCGACAGCCGCACTTCTGAGCCACAATGAGTGCAACTCCTTTATGTTTCCTTCCCTCCCTTGACTTCCAACTGGAGAGAGTGGGTTAAATGTGTTTGTGCGTACATATGTGTGTGCATGGATGTGTGTGCTTGTGCGTGTGTGCCTGCCTGTGTGTATGAGTCTGTGTATATGTCATCCAGAGTGGGCCACATCCCTGCCCTGGCATGTACATGCCTCTTCTAGGACACACTAATAGACAAAGTGAGTCTGCTTAACATATGTTATAAACATGTCATTAGGCGGTTGTGCTGAGGTGGAGAGAGAGAGGGGGGGGGTCTGACTGGCCTGAGCCCTCAGGGAGGAGCTGCACTCGCCGCACATACACACCAGTTGTGGTCGGTGCCATTTACGATTATTTTATTTTTATGAGCATGGCCTTATTTCTATTACAGCATATTGGATGACTGTCTCTCATTCACCCAGCTCAATGTAACATCGATAGGTTGAGGGTACTACACGATACTCCAATTTGCCCTATACCCATCATGTGGTTGCTACAACCTAGCCTACAAATGAAAGTTTATAATGTTGGTGCAAAGGTCAAGAGACAAAGGTTAAGAGGTTTTTATTGGACAAATTCAGGTAGGTCCATCCCCATTTCGTTCCGTTTAAGAAATGTTTTGCAACAGAATTCGCAAAATGAATACACCCCTTATGACCCGCACACATAGTACACTTTCATAGCAGCATCATCACATCTACGCACTCTCCTCCTCTCACATTTTCCCTTCGCTTGTGGACCACTGCACAACAGAACAGCTGCCTATGACCAGGTGAAAAAACCATTCCAATCCATACCTTCCTACAATAACCGCTACACACAGCCTACGTCTTTGTCACCGTATTACCTAATGTCATAGTCAACATAGCTACTAGAACTAACCCGTCAGTAAATCCACAATCCAATCTATGTGTACAAGCAAACAGTAGTGTATGGAAAGCAGTTTATCACTTACACTGGAGGGCCCCGGTGGCAATAGATTTATAAAACCGAAAGCTTACCTTGAATTGGAAGAGTTGTACTGTTGGATAGCCTTAGCCAGCTAGCTAACATAAATAGTATACCTCTCTTTTTGAGTCAGGTTGTTGAGTAGGCTAAATGATCTAGCTGCATTAGCTAGCGAAAGTGAAACAGAAAAAAAATACAACAAAATCTCTCTCTGCTGCTTCTCCTTAATTTTTGAGGAAATTAATTTGTTGAAAACTGTTCAACTATTGTCTTTCTCTCTCTTTGAGTCAACTACTCACCACATTTTATGCACTGCTAGCTGTAGCTTATGCTTTCATTACTAGATTCATTCTCTGATCCTTTGATTGGATGGACAACATGTCAGTTCATGCTGAAAGAGCTCTAATAGGTTCAAGGACATCCTCCGGAAGTCGCTATAATTACTGTGTAAGTCTATGGAAGGGGGTGAGAACCATGAGCCTCCAAGGTTCAAGTCAATGTGCCCAGATGATGATGGAAAATAGCTGTCCTCCAGCTACACCATGGTGTTACTCTAAAGAGTGCTGTTCAGGTTACTGTAGACTTTCATTGCAAAACAGTGCGTTTTAATCAGGTATTTGGTGACGTGAAAATATTGAATATAGTTTTATCTAAAAAGGATAACTTTTTAATGTTTCACAATTATTTTTTTTAAATAAAATTCCCTGAGTAGGATGGTCCTTCCCTTCCTATTTTGAAGAGCCTCCACTGACACACACAGAGACACACACACTGTTGCATTCCCCAGTTTCTGTGTTGTTGTGGGTTTTGTATGTGTTTGTGTGTATTTCAGGAAATGGCTTCCTGAAGTCCAAAGCAGCTGATTGGTCGGCCTCTGTGCAGATTGGAGCTCTGACCACGCCCTCTCGTCAGGAGAACAGCTGTTTTCAATTACCGACTCCTTCTGCAGCTTTAAAAGCCAGAGTTCCTTTGTTAGGAAGAAAGAGCTTTTTGGTATGTCCTGTGTTTTGTTGTTGGTCTGTATTTTGTAGCCGGTCCTGCTGATGTTTGTGTATGCCATAGGACTGTGTTTTTGATTAGTGAAATTGTTCACTTTCAGTTTGTATTATTCTGTTTCATTTGTGAGGCCTGCAGGCATACGTATACCTGTAGTATGTACTATGTCTATGCACACTAGGTAAGACCTGGGCGGACCATCCCCTGTATTTTGGTTAGTGTGCCAGTTGGTGCTAGATAGGTAAGTTGTGGGTAGGTAGGAGAGGGGGCTCTTTAACTTTAACTTTCTTTGCTTTGGCTCAGTCCAGCCCCTTTTTCCCAAATTACTGTGTGAAGGAAATAAATTCCCTGTAAACGGTAATATATTCTGCCTCTGTCATCCGTACCCGCACCTGCAGTCACATACCTCTTTCACTCCACAGGGAGTTGAGTGTAGCAGGGTGTTGCGTTCCCTCCAAGAGGTGTGTGTAACACACACACACTCACATTCACACTTACACAGACACATAGTCACACACACCTGACAATTACGAGAACCATGAATGCTAATTTGGTCCCTGTGTCTGTCCTCCAGCCTCCCTGTTCTGTCCCTACACACAACCTCACATGGCACATGGTGGACAGCCTCTGGGTCCCTCTGGGTGATGGGAGACCATGTGCAGGGCATAGTCATGTTTATGTCCTGTAAAATGACTAGATTTGTTCCATAAGTGAGGAGATGTGGAGCTCTGAGTGGTTAGAGAAAGGGCTTTGTATCGTTTAACCCCAGCTGCAGGGACAGGCCAGAGAGAGAAAGAGCGATTGAGAAAGAGAGTTAGAGAAAAGTAGAATGATGAGCAGAAACACTGAAGGTCATGGGAACTCACTGTGCTGGGTATAGGGAGAACCAGGGGAGTTAGTTTCCATTAAGTGTCATGCCCTGACTTTAGTTATATTTGGTTTCTTTATTATTTGGTTAGGTCAGGGTGTGACAAGGGTGGTTTGTTTAGTTTTTGTATTGTCTATGGGTTTTTGTCTTGTCTAGGGTTTTTTGTTATCTATGGGGATTTTGTATTGTCTAGGGGTAATTAGGTTGATGGTGGCCTGGATGGGTTCCCAATCAGAGACAGCTGTTTATCATTGTTTCTGATTGGGGAGCTTATTTGGGTTGCCATTTTCCAAGTTGGTTTTGTGGGTAGTTGTCCTTGTTATTTGCCTGGATGCACTACGTTGGATTCACGTGTCGGTTTGATATTTATTGTTTTTGTTGGCAACATCGGTAAATAAGTATGTACGCTCAAAACGCTGTGCCTTGGTCCACTCCTTTAAATGGCCGTGACAGTAAGTCATGAAGAGAAACTTCCTTCATTGCTAACTGATTATAAAACCTTGTCATTGAGCTCTTACATGCTGACCAGAACGCTTGTGTGCGTTCCTCCACGTGCACCATCGCGCACATATTGATTTTGTCCACCCACACTAGACGCAATCAGGACACGCATGTTAAAATATCAAAACGAAATCTGAACCAACTATGTTAATTTGGCAGGTCGAAAAGCATTATTTATTTTATTTTTATTTCACCTTTATTTAACCAGGTAGGCTAGTTGAGAACAAGTTCTCATTTACAACTGCGACCTGGCCAAGATAAAGCAAAGCAGTGCAACACAAACAACACAGAGTTACACATGGAGTAAACAAGCATACAGTCAATTAAACGTTTATGCCAATTTAGCTACCTAGCTTGCTGTTGCTAGCTAGCTAATTTGTCCTGGGATATAAACGGTGTTATTTTACCTGAAATGCACAAGGTCCTCTACTCCGATAATTAATCCACAGATAAAAGGGTAAACCGAGTTTGTTTCTAGTAATCTCTCCTCCTTCAGACTTCTTGTTCTTTGGACTTTATATGGCGGTTGGCAACCAACTATAAGCGGCATTACCACCACCAACTGGATTGGAGTGTGGACCTCAGTTCATCTTTCAATCACCCACGTGGGTATATGCTCCTAAAAAACAATGAGATGTCACATGGGTATATGCTCCTAAAAACCAATGAGGAGATGGGAAAGGTGGAACTTGCAGCTCGTCAGCATCACAAATAGAACCAAGTTCATTGACGTGAGTGAGCAGTGTGGGTGCAGTGATTGAATAACATGTATGTACATTTATTTTACAACGCTCGCGCACGCGACAAGCGGTGTGGTCAGCATGTTAGCCTGAGGCATTTAGAGATCTTTGTGTATACATATTTTACACATATGTCACTCAATGTATACACACCTCGTACGCATATATGTATATATACACACACACACTTTCTTTCCAATAAAATAAAAGACATCCAGTAGATATATCTCATCTCTCTCCAGCACATATGCTTTGTCTGCCCTCATTAAAAGTGATGCCTTCACATCATGCACAACTGTCATATTAGTAAAATATTAATGGTGTATCGAGGTGGTTGTTGTTCTGCTGGCTGATGTGTGTGTGTGTGTGTGTGTGTGTGGTGTCTTTCTCTCCCCTGTCAGGTAGGAGGCAGAGGAGACGTGTGTGAAGGTTTGACGTACGGACTGGCATCAAACATGAAGGGGGAGCGTGTGAAGTAATTGGGTCGGCACAGAGAATGAGACATTCTGAGACGTTGTACCTGCGGAAAACACAAGCAGCCGCTCAATACTTTCATATGCTGCTGAGGTGGGATGGTGTGTGGGTGAGTAAGGATTGTCTAGAGGAGATGGGCTGTTGGCAGAACCAGTGTGCTCACCAGCAGAGGAAATAGGGAGAAACTAACCAGGGTATTTATAATGTTCCAAACACAAGCCTCCTTTGATCCTCAAGCACCATACCACCTCTTTCACATATTTATTGAATGTGTATTTAGAGACCACATTACTAAATACTCTTTTCCTGGATGTCCAGATAACATTGTTGTGGTCTCTATGTTGGTATGTTTGTGTTGCTGTGCTCCTCTAAAGCGTATGTTGTATTGTTACTACTGGTCGTAGATGATCTTGAAGACGTTTAATGTGTCCTATCACTCACTTTGCTAGGTCAGGAAGATGTTAGACTTTCAGATGGTCCCTCCTTGAGTGTCCAGTATGTGTTAGAACTCTCAAGGGTGACCTTGTTACTGCCATAATGCAGCCAGTTCCCAAACACAAAGAACAATGAAAGAAAATAGTGTAGCCTTTCTTTCAGATGTTCAAGTAAACACAAAACATAATGTTAATCGGAGGTTAATTAATGTATAATGTGATTATATCCTAATACGCAGGGTTTAGATTATTACATTAAAGCATTGAATTATACCAATAAAAACACAATACTGCTTCACAAGAATAGCATGTTGTCGTTGTTGTTTTGGAATTTGCCCAAGATTTCTGGCCTACCATGTGTGTGTGTGTGTGCGTGCGTGTATTATTGCAGCAGACACAACTGGGAATAAGATGATCAAAAGAAAGCATATCTTTATTGTTTGTTCTCCGCTGGGGTGGAGGAAGCCATGTCAATTAAACCCCCTGTCACACACAGACTTATATCAAATACAGCCTCCTCTCAAGGCCACCGTGTTCTGGCATTTTGTCTGTGTGTGAGTGCACATGCACGTAGGTGTGTATGTGTGTGTGATTGTACACAATCTACAGTACCAGTCAAAGTTTGGAGACACCTACTTATTCAAGGGTTTTTCTTTATTTTTACTATTTTCTACATTGTAGAATAATAGTGAAGACATTTTGTTTTGCATGTCTGCGTGACTTATTTGTGTATATTTGTGTACATTTTTCTTCAGAGTCTCAGGCTTTGCAGAGCCAAATTTCAGACCATCTAGTCACTCCTGTTGTTGCGACCTTTGTCCTCTGTCTTTACATTTCATCATTGAAGTACAGTACCAGTCAAAAGTTTGGAAACACCTACTCATTCAAGGGTTTTTATTTATTTTTTACTATTTTCTACATTGTAGAATAATGGTGAAGACATCAAACAATTAAATAACACAAATGGAATCATGTAATAACCAAAAAAGTGTTAAACAAATCAAAACATATTTTAGTTTAGCCACCCATTGCCTTGATGACTGCTTTGCACACTCTTGGCATTCTCTCAACCTGCTTCATGAGGTAGTCACCTGGAATGCATTTAAATTAACAGGTGTGCCTTGTTAAAAGTTAATTTGTGGAATTTCTTTCCTTTTGCGTTTGAGCCAATCAGTTGTGTTGTGACAAGGTAGGGGTGGTATACTGGAGCCTTATTCTGAACATGGCTACTTCTTCATATCTCAAAGGAAAAACCTCAACCAATTTCTAAAGACTGTTGACATCCAGTGGAAGCGATAGGAACTGCAGGAAGGTCCCTTAGAAATCTTTGAAAAGAGAGTGACCTCAAAAAAAATAATAATCTGAATGGTTTGTCCTCGGGGTTTTGCCTGCCAAATAAGTTCTGTTATAGTCACAGACATGTTTCAAACAGTTTTAGAAACTTCAGTGTGTTTTCTATCCAATACTACTAATAATAATATGCATATATTAGCATCTGGGACTGAGTAGGAGGCAGTTTACTCTGGGCACGCTTTTCATCCAAACTGCCCCCTGTCCTATGTTGTCCCCTGTCCTAGAGAAGTTTAACGTACAATTTCAATCTATCTAATCGAACAGAATCCACAGATTGTGAGTTGAAGATAAATACTTTTACTAAGGTATTAGTATATTAGTAATTGACTGACCCGGTCTCTCCAGATATCCTAACAGTACTATTTCTAAAATCTCTTCTCAACTATTTTGCAATCTGTATGGCACAGTTGTCAACATCCTGGTCCTCAAATGAAACTGGTATACTTTCCTATTTATGATATTTTTATTTGTCCGCAAGTTTTGATCCTTTATATTGGGCAGACAGATCAGTTCCCTACCTCCTCCTGCTGCCACCTGCCTTCTCCATTTTTGGGGTAATACTGTAATCAATTGGATGTACTATAGGATTGCGATGACCTTTCCGTACAATTCTGATAACTCCATGAAGGACATAATTCTACCATTCCATTTTACAATATAATTTAAGAACAAAATACCCTTTTCAAACATCTTTCCCATAAATACAGGTATTTTATCAACCAGCATATTTGAGTTCAGCCATAATATTTGTTGTAATATTTGTTCTATCTTTTCAGGGGGATGAAATTGAAATTGTTTGAAAAAGAGAGATACTTTGAAAAAAGTATCATTTTCAATTGATCGAAAATGAGACATGGCAATCTGCAATAATCTACTTGAGAACCATTTAGGGTTCAAATAAAACTTTTGAATGAGTGAAGCTTTTAGAGAGAGGTTTAGTGCTTTTATATTTAATAATCTCAACCCATCTAATTCATATTCATTATATACAGTGGGGAGAACAAGTATTTGATACACTGCCGATTTTGCAGGTTTTCCTACTTACAAAGCATGTAGAGGTCTGTCATTTTTATCATAGGTACACTTCAACTGTGAGAGACGGAATCTAAAAAATCCAGAAAATCACATTGTATGATTTTTAAGTCATTAATTTGCATTTAATTGCATGACATAAGTATTTGAAAACCTACCAACCAGTAAGAATTCCGGCTCTCACAGACCTGTTAGTTTTTCTTTAAGAAGCCCTCCTGTTCTCCACTCATTACCTGTATTAACTGCACCTGTTTGAACTTGAACTTTTAATATTTGGTACAGAAACCTGTGTTTGCAATTAGAGAGATCATACGTTTCCTGTAGTTCTTGACCAGGTTTGCAGACACTGCAGCAGGGATTTTGGCCCATTCCTCCATACAGACCTTCTCCAGATCCTTCAGGTTTCGGGGCTGTCGCTGGGCAATACGGACTTTCAGCTCCCTCCAAAGAATTTCTATTGGGTTCAGGTCTGGAGACTGGCTAGGTCACTCCATGACCTTGAGATGCTTCTTACGGAGCCACTCCTTAGTTGCCCTGGCTGTGTGTTTTAGGTCGTTGGCATGCTGGAAGACCCAGCCACGACCCATCTTCAATGCTCTTACTGAGGGAAGGAGGTTGTTGGCCAAGATCTCGCGATACATGGCCCCATCCATCCTCCCCTCAATACGGTGCAGTCGTCCTGTCCCCTTTGCAGAAAAGCATCCCCAAAGAATGATGTTTCCACCTCCATGCTTCACGGTTGGGATGATGTTCTTGGGGTTGTACTCGTCCTTCTTCTTCCTCCAAACACGGCGAGTGGAGTTTAGACCAAAAAGCTCTATTTTTGTCTCATCAGACCACATGACCTTCTCCCATTCCTCCTCTGGATCATCCAGATGGTCATTGGCAAACTTCAGATGGGCCTGGACATGCGCTGGCTTGAGCAGGGGGACCTTGCGTGCACTGCAGGATTTTAATCTATGACGGTGTAGTGTGTTACTAATGGTTTTCTTTGAGACTGTGGTCCCAGCTCTCTTCAGGTCATTGACCAGGTCCTGCCGTGTAGTTTTGGGCTGATCCCTCACCTTCCTCATGAGCATTGATGCCCCACGAGGTGAGATCTTGCATGGAGCCCCAGACCGAGGGTGATTGACCGTCAACTTGAACTTCTTCCATTTTCTAATAATTGCGCCAACAGTTGTTGCCTTCTCACCAAGCTGCTTGCCTATTGTCCTATAGCCCATCCCAGCCTTGTGCATGTCTACAATTTTATCCCTGATGTCCTTACACAGCTCTCTGGTCTTGGCCATTGTGGAGGTTGGAGTCTGTTTGAGTGTGTGGACAGGTGTCTTTTATACAGGTAACAAGTTAAAACAGGTGCAGTTAATACAGGTAATGAGTGGAGAACAGGAGGGCTTCTTAAAGAAAAACTAACAGGTCTGTGAGAGCCGGAATTCTTACTGGTTGGTAGGTTTTCAAATACTTATGTCATGCAATAAAATGCAAATTGATTACTTAAAAATCATACAATGTGATTTTCTGGATTTTTTAGATTCCGTCTCTCACAGTTGAAGTGTACCTATGATAAAAATGACAGACCTCTACATGCTTTGTAAGTAGGAAAACCTGCAAAATCGGCAGTGTGTCAAATACTTGTTCTCCCCACTGTAGATAGGCACGTTTTATTTTGTCTGGTTTAGCTTCCCAGATAAAGCAAAATATTTTTTGCTCGTATGTTTTGAAAAACGAATCATCAGGAGTAGGCAGCGCCATAAGTGAGTAAACTGAGATATGACTAAGGAGTTAATCAGGGCAATTTTTCAGGATGGTTGCAGGATCTTGTCTATTTTTCCAAGTTTCTATTGAAATTCATTGTGGAGAGCTTATTTATATATTTTGTGATATGAATACCGAGTATGTCTACTTCACAATCAGCCCATTGTATAGGTAAACTGCAGGGTAATGTAAAAGTTGTATTTTTTAAGGATCCAATACGTAATATTGTACACTCATCATAATTAGGTTTTAGTCCACAGAGTACAGAAGTTATCTAGATCTGTAACGGCAGCCTTCCCTCTTCACTAGAAGAGGGGGTGTAACAGGGATCAGACCAACACGCAGCGTAGCCAGTGCTCAACATGTTTAATTAAACGATTAAACAGAGAACACTTATAAATACAAAATAACAAAAAGTGGCAAACCGATACAGTCCTAGCTGGTGCAGAGAAAACACAGAGACAGGAAACATCCACCCACAAAATCCCAACACAAAACAAGCCACCTATATATGATTCCCAATCAGAGACAACACAAAACATCTGCCTCTGATTGAGAACCATATTAGGCCAAACATAGAAACAGACAAACTAGACACACAACATAGAATGCCCACCCAGCTCACGTCCTGACCAACACTAAAACAAGCACAACACACAAGAACTATGGTCAGAACGTGAGAAGATCTTCAATGAGACATTGCAGGGATCTAGCTTGCGGACTTAATATAAAACTTGAGTCACCAGCATACATGGACACCTTTGTTTTTAAGTCTTGGATTTCTAATCCGCTCATGTTGACATAATAAGCCAGAAGGTCCCAATCATAAGAATACAAAAATACAACCATTAGGCTAAACATTTCCCAATCTAAATGTACAACGACTTCCCATTACAAACTTCTTTTTCATTATCCGCACACAAAGTAACTGGTGATGTACAGTTTGAATGCAACAATGTTTCACACACATACAGTAAGTTATTTTCAAAGAGATTGCTAACAACAGCACATGAGCTGCAATAAAAAACACAGTTTCACTCACCAGATGAGGATCACTTGAAAATGAACTGCTTGTTCAAAGCTCATCTTGAAAAGGGCGAAGCAAACAAATTAGCAACAACATCCTCTTTGATAACACCTGCTGCACCTGCTACCCACTTTTAACTAGCCTAGCTACAACAAAAGCTATCTAGCTAGGCCATGGGAAAACTACTGCCCGCTATTGCGCAGTAACCTGTTGGCAAACATAAAGGCAAAAGTTTCCATATGTGTTTATAAAAAAACAGCACCACCCAGTCCAAATGTGGTTGGTTGATTCAACTTTCACTCCACAATTCTGCCCTAATACAATTGAATGGCAGATGCCTTCTATGAAGCTTCTGAAGGCCTAGCAAATGGCTGATTTATCTCCCCAGAGACCACCAAAGAATAATCCTGATTGGATCTTTTCATCTTAAGTTTTAGCCCTTTTCTAACACAAACTGAAAAGATGAAATTAGAATATCATTGAAAATAATAATATAATTAGAATAGCATTGAAATATTATTGAAAAGATTAAATGGATTTTTTTTTTTTTTTATGACAACAATTATTATTCTCTGAAGGAATAGAAGTCCCTCACGGTTCCCCACTGCTAGGGGGCCGTGTTGAGTCAGAGTGGGGGAGGTGTTGCCAATCCTCACAGCCTGTGGCCTTCTGGTCAGGAAGTCCAGGATCCAGTTACAGAGGGTGGTTTCGAGACCCAGGGCCTAACACCCATAAATATTCCAAGTACTTAGAGAGATGAGGGTTGCCAAGATGCCTGAATGTTAACAGCATACTGGTAATGTAAAACCGCTTGTTCAAAGGTGCCTTAGTGTGACCATGTAGTTGTGATGTGACTAATATGAGGTGTGTGTGTGTGTGTGTGTGTGTGTGTTTGGATAGGGAGGGGATCCTCTGCATTTAGCAATGTGTTAGGCTGGGACCTTTAAATGTCAAGCGCTATTAAGCGAATCCACCACTGATCGGATTGAATCCCAGCCTTAGTGAGACAGATTCTTGCAGATTAACAAGGTGTTTGTGTTTTATCCAGAAGTGCAGAGGGAAACGGAAGTGACACCTTGAAGTAGTGCTAGAATAAGAGAAGACAAAGCACATGAGCGCATGAGTACACAGGGCAGGGGTGTTTCCATAGCCATTAATAACCAACCAGGTCCCAGGTTTTCCAAAAGCATCTTAAGGCTAAATTTATCATTAGAACCTTCGTAGGAGCATCGTTAAATCTCAGAGCTGTTTCCCAAAACCATCTTTACTAAAGTTGCACTTGAACAATATTGTTCATTAAAAACTGCCTCAGACCGCTAAACATAGAATCAAGATGTTTATCTGTCTCTCTGTGAGCGCTGATATTTCCACGACGAAGTTGACTACAAATACAAAGTTGCCAATGTCTTTGCAATTGTTACAAACAAGCAAAAAAAATACTTCAAATGAAAACCGAGAGGACTGCATTAAAAGATATATAGCCTACCTCAATATAGGCTACATAGGCCTATATACTGCATTTCAATGATATTGAAATCAATGTTTTGTTTTATTTAACTGTTTGGCTACTGTCTAATTTTTGCATTTCATGATGTGCCAAATCTTGATTTAGGGCATTATTATAGAGTAAGCATTAGAATAAGCCACTTTTTAAATGGATAATTCAGGATTTTGGCAATGAAGCCCTTTATCTACTTCCCCAGAGTCCGATGAACACATGAATACCATGTTTATGTCTCTGCATCCAGAATGAAGGAAGTTAGAGGTAGGGGTGCGAGCCAATGCTAACTAGCATTAACGCAAGCTCAGAAGTCTATGGTATCTACTAGCATGCTAGCAGTTACCACAGAGTTCCAGTCATTGCGCTAATGCTAGTTAGCAATTGCATTAACACCAGTTAGCTACTTCCTTCAACCTGCAAGGAGAGACATAAAAATGTTATCCACAAGTTCATCTGACTCTGGGGAAGTAGAGAAAGGGCTTCGTTGACAAAATCTTGAAGAATCCCTTTAATATTTGCAGCCATAAGTGATAATATCTCTATAGGAGCTGATCCATCGTCAGTATTGTGGAATAATTATTATGTTATGGTAATATTTGAATGGAGAAATCTGGTCCGAGAGCAGCACTGCCTTTCTTTCGATCCTATCAGCATCGACACATGCCTCAACGACCGTTCTCTCTGAGTGGTGTTTTGGGAAACGTTATATCTTCGACCATTGTAGGATATATGCACCGTTAAAACACTCAGTAAGCCTATGTTCCATCGCTATCGGTTAACCGGGCCCTGAGGAACAAGACAAAGCAACATATAGGAAAAGAACAAGTGAAAGTGTTAAAGAGCCTTATCCAGCTTTTATAAATGACAGTGATTGACCGGTTGTGGGATGTGTTGGATGTGTTTCTGGTCAAGCCAGGGAAAAGATTAGCAGTAAGTACAGCCGTTACTGTTGGCTCTGACATGGGGGACTGGACTCAGGTCTGGATCACAGAGAAGTTGAGGGGGACAGACTGAAACTTTCCCCCACCACCACAGTGATGGACTACTCTCCTTGGGTTTCGCCACATGTGTGGAAACTAGATGTCCACTCACAGTACAGTTAGTGCCAGGACACTGGGTCTGGTGCCAGCAAGATTTTTAAACACAGATAGCCACACAGATAATGGCTGGATGGGATGATTTAGCTTACACTACCATGTATGTCTGATAATGAAGTTGATGATGAAGATAAAGATTACACAAAATACAATGCTGTTTTCACTAGAATGTCATCATCAACTTTTAATGTATAAACTCATCTCACTTTTTTAATTCAAGTGGCATTTATAATTAGAATAATGTCTCCATTATAGCAATATTAAGCCTGTTCATTGGTCCTAATTGAATGAAAGTTATTTTTGTACTCCTGCCACCATCATGTTCCAAGGAAGAGCTGTCGTAATAATTGGCAGACGCCATATGGATATGAAATGTGTGTGCGTGCGCATGTGTGTGAGAGAAAGAGCAAGCAAGCACAACAAGAAGGAATGTTTGACAGTGTCTGTGTGTACTGCTATGTGCTTGCAGCTATGAGGAGTAAGGCTGTATAGCCAGCTACAGTATATCGTCATTTTCTCACACGATTCAATGTTAAATGATCAGCTGGTACAGTAACATGATTTCTAGTCCTCCCTCAACACCCATACGTTCTCTGTTATAGTTTTCAGAGTATGAGACACTGAGTGAGGGGTAATAAAAACAAGTAATTTCAGGGTATTGGCATTGTTTATTTATTGTGTATCTGTCAGAGTAAGGCGAAGCTGGGTTGACTATATTATTTCACAGCTGCCACTCTGCACGTCTGTATGAACTGCAGCTGAACGAAGACTCTTCATTAAACTCACTATCTCTCTCTGTCTTTCTCTCCATCCCCTATCTCTCCTCCCTGTTTTCATCTCATTGCTCACAATGTCCTGTATCTCTCATCTCTCTCCATTTTATTTTTTGTATTTTTGTTTAACCTTTATTTAACTAGGCAAGTCAGTTAAGAACAAATTCTTATTCACAATGACGGCCTACCAAAAGGCAAAAGACCTCCTGTGGGGATGGGGGCCTGTGATTAAAAATTAAAATTAAAAATAAAATATAGGACAAAACACACATCACAACAAGAGAGACACCACAACACTACATAAAGAGAGACCTGTTGTAAGACAACAACATAGCATGGCAGCAACACATGACAACACAGCATGGTAGCAACACAACATGACAACAACATGTTAGCAACACAACATGGTAGCAGCACAACATGGTAGCAGCACAAAACATGGTACAAACATTATTGGGCACAGACAACAGCACAAATGGCAAGAAGTTAGAGACAACAATACATCATACAAAGCAGCCACAACTGTCAGTAAGAGTGTCCATGATTGAGTTTTTAATTGAAGCGATGGAGATAAAATGGTCCTGTTTGAGTGTTTGTTGCAGCTCCTTCCAGTCACTAGCTGCAGCGATCTGAAAAGAGGAGCGACCCAGGGATGTGTGTGCTTTGGGGACCTTTAACAGAATGTGACTGGCAGAACGGGTGTTGTATGTGGAGGATGAGGGCTGCAGTAGGTATCTCAGATAGGGGGAAGTGAGGCCTAAGAGGCCTCCTTCTTGTCACATTTTACAGTGGGAAAGCTAGGATCATAGTTCCTTCAATTCTATCCCAATATTTAGTGAATGCATCCGGATAATGAACACTGTTATAGCAATGTGCAACTGTTCCCCTCAAGCTGTCTGTCTGTAGTTATTAAAGAGTTTGGTTCTCGCTCTCTCCATCTCCCTCCATCTCAGTTATTTCCCCCACAGTTGACCCCTATAGCTTCCCTTGTTGTTTTCTGTCTATCCCCTAAAGAATTCCTCTTGGCATTCATCTTGTTTGATCACCTGTGGGTGGTTCTGACACATTAGAATCAGAATTGAGAGTCTGGAGGAAAACAGTGCTGAGACGTCTCCCCACTCCACCTCCCTCCCGCCCTCCATCCATCCCTACAGCCCTCCTTGCCTCCCTCTGGCCCCCTAGACAGGCAGCATGCTGATGAGGAGCAGACCAGGCGCAGGCAGACCCTCCACGGTGCCCTGTCCTGACCTCCACTCTGCCACAGCCGTGACTTCAAATTAACTGAGACGCTGCTCCGTGTCCCCCACTAGAACAGGAGCCACCGGCTAATTCCCATGGATAATGCCCGAGAATGAATTAGCCCTGGCCTGGGATCTCATGTCTAAAGTAACCTGAGCGTTCAGTGGGCAACGCTTGGACACAGGTTGTCTTCTGGTCTCCACACTTTCTCCCTAGGTATTTCCCCTGTATGTGTGTGTAAGGGTGTGTGCGCATGCATGTGCGTTTGGTAGTGCTGAGTGATTAGTGCTTTTTGAGGTCGGTTCGGTTTCAAAATAACCATGGATTCCGATTTCGGTTTCGAGATTTTTTTTAAACATTACATTCATGATGAAATAATGACCTTAAAATGATTGTAGAGCTTTTTAATGGAAATTCCAAAGCCAAAAATAATGAACTTTCAATTGCCAAAACATTTTAAACATTCCATTGTCTCTGTCAGGTCCACATTGCGTAGACATCAATAGAAAAATAGGACATTACTATTAAATTATACAATATTTAAGTGTATATTATTTTTCATTTCATCATCTCGTCCCTGCTCAGGCAGTAGCAGCCAGCCAGCCAGACAACCATCTAGCGTTATCTCTGTGCTCCCCATACTGTACTGCCTTTGAGTCATCTGCCTAAGCATGCTGCAGAGCTGTCGTACAAAATCATTTTCCCAGTTCCTCAAAGTAAATAAGGCATACTTTCAAGACTGCTTATTACCAACCAGGGGCGCATGAGGGGGCACAAAGTACGTGAAGATGGCTGGGGGGTACCTGAAATGGCATTTTCCTGCAATCTAGAGCCATAATCATCATGCTTAATTTCTATGTAAAAAAATATGTAAATGTTTCTGCATATCTATTCATACCTCTTGAGCTGTCTGTATCCTACTGACTGGTGTTTATTTTTTTAAAGATGCTAAATATGCTTCTCTGCATCTCTGTTGAAATCTGGGTAAAAGATTTAAAGGAATGTGAGTCTAAATAAAATAAACCCCAGCCAGCTTTGTTTACAAGTTTGAATGTGAGATGTGATATACACCTCAATTAGGATGATAGAAATCCTCATTATTTAGTTTAATGATTTTAAATTTTAGCAAAATTATTTCTGTATAGCCTACACTCTCTCGTTCTGAACTTCTAACATGATTGGGGCAGGTATGTCTTTGTGACAATGAACATGAGCAGCTGCTCACCGATTTGAAGGACACTGCTAAAATGTCTATGCAGGTGTCTGCTATCGCTGGTTAATGCTTGATCGAATTTAATTTAGTCATAGGTTGGGAGATTGGGAATCTGGGGTAGCTAACGCCAACATCATAAAATTGGCAGGTGGCTAGTAGTATTACAGAGAAACAACAACAAATGTAAAATTTTTGGAGGGAGCTTTGTTACCAACTACTACAACTATCAATCCGGTAGCGATACCTCACCAACTGTCTCTATCCCCCCCCCTCTCTGTGTGTCGGCTATCCATCTCTGTCTGAGCTGGGAAGAATAGGCGCAATGGATTATGGTCATTGTAGTTAATTGCCACGTTTCTGCCCTGAACTAGGTCGAATATTTGCCTGATGAAAACTACAACTAATTTCAGCTCAGAATCCCACATAGTTTTTTACTTATTTTTGTCTCGTGAATGATTTGATTTCTCTCTAGTCTAGGGAAGCGGCGTGTTGAGCTCACAAACAAATACAGAACTAAATGGAATTCAAGTAAGTGAACTGACGTAGGTCAATTAGTTGTTTAATAACCCAAAAATAATTTTGGTCAGCACTAGGGCTTGGAAGCAAAGCTACATTTATATTTTTTGAAGAGCAACTTCTATGCTCCTCATTCCCTCATAAAGTATTGTTTTCTTGCTTTCTATCCATCCTTCCTTCAGTTCTCTTCTCTCTCCTGACCTCATAGCATCCGGCCATACATACCCAGACATCTTCTCTCATGTACCCTCTGGTCGTGTCTTAATGTATCCCTACCCTCTGACCACTGTACTGCAGCCCTCCCGGCCACCCCACCTGACACACTGACACTCTGACATGGCATGTCCAGGTGCTTGGTAAGAGTGATGAACAAAGTAATCCTCTTCTGAGAGGCAGCTGTCTGAACACCTGTGTGCATGACATCAAAGGTGCCCATCAGCATGTTGAGAGCAGGGAGGAGCCTTGACATCAGTGATAATGCCCGAGAAGCCAGGGTTAATAGACAAAAAAAGCTCAAGGACAAAACTACATCAATACAAAAATGTATTTAAAAAAGGCACACGTAGCCGACAAATCAATACCAATACATACAACAAACTATCTAGGCCAAATAGGGGAGAGGCCTTGTGCCGTGAGGTGATGCTTTATCTGTTTGTTTTTTAAACCAGGTTTGATATTCATTTGAGAAATATGAGATGGAATGGAGTTCCATGCAATAATGGCTCTATATGTTACTGTACGCTTTCTTGAATTTGTTCTGGATTTGGGAACGGTGGTGTCACGTTCCTGACCTATTTCTGTTAGTTGTTGTATGTGTTAGTTGGTCAGGACGTGAGTTTGGGTGGGCATTCTATGTTTTCTGTTTCTATGTTGGTTTAAGGGTTGCCTGGTATGGCTCTCAATTAGAGGCAGGTGTTTGGCGTTTCCTCTAATTGAGAGTCATATTTAGGTAGGTTGTTTCACAGTGTTCGTGGTGGGTGGTTGTCTCCTGTGTCAGTGTTTGTCGCGCCACACGGGACTGTATCGGTTTCCTGTTCGTGAGTTCTTCGTGTTTTATGTAAGTTCCATGTCCAGGTCTGTCTACGTCGTTTGTTGTTTTGTAGTTAATTAAGTATAGTTCGTTTTTTGTCTTCGTTGTTTTGTCGTGTCTTAATAAATATCATGTCTAAATATCACGCTGCGTCTTGGTCGAATCACCACTCCTCCTTTTCGTATGAGGAGAAGGAGGAAGCCCGTTACAGGTGGAAAGACCCCTGGTGGGGTAAGTGTGTGTCAGAGCAGTGTGTAAGTTGTCTATGCAAACAATTTGGGATTTAACACATTGTTTCTTATAAAAAGAAGATGCAGTCAGTCTCTCCACAACTCTTAGCCAAGAGAGACTGGTATGCATAGTATTTATCAGCCCTCTGATTACAATGAAGAGCAAGACGTGCCGCTCTGTTCTGGGCCAGCTGCACCTTAACTAGGTCTTTCCTTGCAGCACTCGACCACACGACTGGACAATAATCAAGATAAGACAAAATTAGAGCCTGCAGGACTTGCTTTTTGGAATATGGTGTCAAAAAAGCAGAGAATCTCTTTATTATGGACAGACCTCTCCTCGTCTTTACAACCATTGAATCTATGTGTTTTGACCATGACAGTTTATAATCTAAGGTAACTCCAAGTAATTTAGCCTCCTCAACTTGTTCAACAGCCACACCATTCATTACCAGATTCAGCTGAGATCTAGAACTTAGGGAATGATTTGTACCAAATACAATGCTCTTTGTTTTAGAGATGTTCAGGACAAGTTTATTACTAGCCACCAATTCCAAAACGGACTGCAACTCTTTGTTAAAGGTTTCAGTGACTTGATTAGCTGTGGTTGCTGATGTGTATATGGTTGAATCATCAGCATATATGGACACATACTTTGTTTAAAGCCAGTGACAGGTCATTGGTAAAAATATAAAAGAGTAGAGGACCTACAGAGCTGCGCTGCTGTATGCCACATTTTACATGTTCAACATTAGATAAGCTTCCATTAAATAAAACCCTTTGAGTTCTATTAGATAGATAGCTCTGAATCCAACCAATCATTCATTTGTGTCAGTGCAGTACATGTTGAGTGCCCTTCTCTATAAGCATGCTGAAAGTCTGTTAATTTGTTTACAGAGACATAGCATTGTATCTTGTCAAACACAATCCTTTCCAACAGTTTGCTAAGAGCTGGCAGCAAGGTGACAGGTCTGCTGTTAGAACCAGTAAAGGCTGCTTTACCACTCTTGGGTAGCGGAATCACTTTGGTTTCCTCCCAGGCCTGAGGACAAATACTTTCCTCAAGGCTCAGATTAAAGATATGACAGATAGGAATGGCAATAAAGTCGGCTTCCATCCTCAGCAGCTTTCCGTCTTAGTTGTCAATGCCAGGAGGTTTGTCATTATTTAACGTTAACAATAATTGTTCTTCCTCTCCCACACTAACTTTACAGAATTCTAACTTACAATGCTTTTCTTTCATTATTTGCTTGTTTTATCCATGTATACGATGGCTCATTGTTCTTTGTTGGCATTTCCTGCCAACAAGTTTGCCAATTAAGTAATCATTAAAATAATTGTCATCAAATGGTTGTGATAAATGCTATCTGATAAAAAAAGGGAGTTGAATTTGTCTTTCTGCCCATAATTTCATTTAAAGTACTCCAAAGTTTTGTTCCATCGTTCTTTATATCATTAATACAGTTTCTATCAAGGCTAAGTCCCAGATGCAGACACATGAGGCGGACAGTACGAGTCTCAGAGTTTATTATAGTACAAGGTGCAGGCAAAAGGTAAGTCAAGGCAGTAATCCAAATCAGAGGCAGACAGGTGCAGGATCAGGACAGGCAGAAAGGTTAGAACTGGGAAGATTTGTAAGAAAACCATAAACTAGCGCATAGGAACCACGGGAACATGCTGGTAGGACTTGATGGGACAAGACAAACTGGCAACAGACAAACAGATAACGCAGGTATAAATATACAGGGAATAATGGGGGGAGATGGGAGACACCTGGTGAGGGGTGGAGACAAGCACAAAGACAGGTGAAACAGATCAGGGTCTAGTCTTCTTTTTTTTGTTGAGTCACATAGTTTCTCAATTTGCTGTAAGTCAGCCAGTCAGATGTGCAGCCGGACTTATTAGCCACTCCTTTAACCCCATCTCCTTCAACCATACAGTTTTTCAATTCCTCATCAATCCATGGAGCCTTAACAGTTCTAACAGTCAGTTTTTTAACAGGTGCATGTTTATCAATAATTGGAAGAAGCAATTTCATAAATTAATTAAGTGTAGCGTCTGGATGCTCCTTATTAATCACATCAAACCAACAGATATTTGTAACATTATCCACATAAGAGTCACAGCAAAATCTTTTGTATGATCTCTTATACACTATTTTAGGCCCAGCTTTTGTAACTTTGGCCTTCCTGGATATAGCCACAATGATTTTAACCAATCAACATTCAGGATTAAACCCACCCGTTGTATAATCCTGCAACCAAACCCTTCCACTTAAAAATATCAGGTTAGGAGCTCGGCTCTGCTCTGCTGTATGTGATGCCTGAAGATACTCGTTAGAGAGAAAGGCTTGCTGCTTCAAGCAGAATAACATCAATCAATGGACTTTATCACTGTAAACTAAACCGATTTCTTTAATGAGGATGATCAAATGCTTCATTGAGAGTGTGAAAGAACTGTGCAGTACATAGTACATGGGATTGTATCTGGTAAAGTACATATCTCTTCATCTACACACTATAACACCATATGGAATGCTAATCAGTGCATCACAGAGGCATGCATTGCAGATGCATTGGTTTAGGACCGATTTAACAGGTCAAGAGTTTTTTTGTCACCCTTGGTGAACATAACTCAGAGACAATAGATACACTATCACATGTGGCATTCTACAAGGTTCGATCCGGTACTGTTCAATTTCTATATGTTACCCCTTGGCAGCTTTATCAGAAAGCACAGCATTGATTTTCACTGCTATGCAGACGATATACAACTTTACCTTTCTGTGCCACCAGAGGATTTTAGCTCCACGGATAAATGATTAGACTGTATTAGTGATTTAAATACTTGGATGGCTCACAACTAGACAAGACTGAGGTACTTATTGTTGGAGCCAAAGCACAGAGGGAGAATCTGGCCACACATTTTAATTCACGGGCAATAAAGACAAAACACCAGGTAAAAAACCTAGGTGTTGTTTTAGATTCTGAATTCAATTTTGAATCACACATTAGGAAAGTGACCAAAATAGCTTTTTACAACCTGAGGAACATTGCCAAGGTGAGGAAGTTTCTCTTTCAGGATGTACAGAGAGACTCATCCATGCTTTTATTATAAGCAGGCTTGACTACTGTAATTCTCTCCTGTCTGGTCTAACCAAGAAAGCCATTAGTCAACTGCAAAACATACAGAATGCTGCATCACGGGTACTGACCAAGACCAGCACTGGCTGCCTGTAAGTTTTAGAATTAATTTTAAGAGTCTTCAATACATGTCAGACATCCTTTTAAGTTATGCACCCAGTACGTCCCTCAGGTCCTCTGGCACTGACCTTTTAACTATCTCAAAGCCTAGGACCAAGAATAGCCTGCCAGAGAACCTTAGGTGGGTCGAAACTGTGGATACATTTAAAACACACCTTTTTAGCTTTGCTTTTCCTTTGTTTTTTATGTGCTTATGTTTCTTGTGTAGTAAATATTTAAAAGTTTTTATTTTTTCCTCCTGTAAAGCACATTGCTTTACAGGGTTCCCGAGTGACTCAGTGGTCTTAGGCACTGCATCTCAGCGCAAGAGGTGTCACTACAGTCCCTGGTTCAAATCCAGGCTGTATCACATCCAGCCATGATTGGGAGTCCCATAGGGCGGTGCACAATTGGCCCAGCATCGTCCAGGTTTGTCTAGGGTAGGTCGTCATTGTAAATAAAAATTTGTTCTTAACTGATTTGCCTAGTTAAATTAAAAAATATATATAGTTGCGTTGCATTCTGTCTGAAATGTGCTGTATAAATAAAGCTTGATTTGATTTCCTTTTAGCCTTTGCGCCACTTTAATAACTATAGCCAGGTTGTTTTTAGCTCTCTGTGTATCATAGTGCAGTAGTACTATAACAGTATGGTCAGAGGAGAGAGCTGGAAACATAGCTCAAACACTGCTCTAACCGCAGAGCCACCTGGTTGTACAGCCAGACCAGTCCCAAAGGCAGTGGCTGTAGTGATAACGATGTGGTGGGGGAGGCTGTTGAAACACAGTGTAAACATTATGCATTCTGTGGCTCTGGGGGAGGATATATTGTAAACAGACGATGAGGAGAGTTCCCCATCTGACACGCCGTTTGCAAGCTTTAGACAAAAGGGTGTAAAGGTGGTAAATGTTATGGAGAGAGACAGTGTGAGTGGGACTACAGCATCGAGGACCTGCTGAATTGTGTGAGCTGAGGCAGTGACGGAGGCTGTGGTTATGAGTGTTTTGGAGTGTGTATTAATGCAAGTGTGTGCAGGGCTGTGAGGACCCACCTTATCCAGAAAGCAGGGGAGGGAGAAATTGTGTTTCTGTTAGGAGAGAGAGAGTTCATCGCAATTCAGACCATTTTGCTGGATTGGCAGTCCAATCAGTGCTCTTGGGATAGTTGCAACGATGCACACTAATACAGAAAACACACACCAAAACATAAGTCACTGCTCCCCTCATCCCCCTTTTTCCCCTCACTGAGACAGTCCTCTAGTTGGCCTGCCTAGCAGCAGTGGAATACCCAATGAGGGCAGGGGTGGTGATTGTGGATGTATCTCCACAGTGCAAACATAACAGAGTGATCATTCGTTCCTCAGTCACTCCGACAGTGGAGCTCCTCTTCCTCTCAGTGTGATTCTCCACAGCCTGAATTTAAAATCGATTGAGATTTTGGTTCACTGGCCTACACACAATAACCCATAATGTCAAAGTGGAATTATGGTTTTAGACATTTTTACGAATTAATAAAAAATGAAAAGCCGAAATGTCGAGTCGATAAGTATTCAAAATCTTTGTTATATCAAGCCTAAATAAGTTCAGGTGTAAAATTGTGCTTAACATACATAATATATTGTATGGACTCACTCTGTGAGCAATAATAATGTTTAACATGTTTTTTTTAAATGATTACCATCTCTGTACCCTACACATACTGTACAATTATCTGTAAAGTCCCTCAGTTGATCAGTGAATTTAAAACACAGATTGAACCACAAAGACCAGGGAGGTTTTTCAATGCCTCACAAAGGGCACCTATTGGTAGATGGGTAAAAAAAAACACAAAACGCTGATTGAATATCCCTTTGAACATGCTGAACGTATTAGTTCAAATGTAAGTGGTGTATCAATACACCTAGTCACTAAAAAGATAAAGGCGTCCTTCCTGAGTTGCCGGAGAGGAAAGAAGTAGCTCAGGGATTTCACCATGAGGCCAATGGTGACTTTAAAACAGTTACAAAGTTTAATGGCTGTGATAGAAGAAAACCGAGAATGGATCAACAACATTTTTTATTTTTTTGTTTCACCTTTATTTAACCAGGTAGGCAAGTTGAGAACAAGTTAATTTACAATTGCGACCTGGCCAAGATAAATCAAAGCAGTTCGACACGTACAACAAAACAGAGTTACACGTGGAGTAAAACAAACATACAGTCAATAATACAGAAAAATAAGTCTATATACAATGTGAGCAAATGAGGTGAGATAAGGGAGGTAAAGGCAAAAAAAGGTCATGGTGGCGAAGTAAATACAATATAATAAAAACACTGGAAAAAGTAACACTGGAATGGTAGATTTGCAGTGGAAGAATGTGCAAAGTAGAGATAGAAATAATGGGGTACAAAGGAGCTAAATAAATAAATCGGAGAGGTAGTTGTTTGGGCTAAATTATAGATGGGCTATGTACAGGTGCAGTAATCTGTGAGCTGTTCTGACAGCCGGTGCTTAAAGCTAGTGAGGGAGATAAGTGTTTCCAGTTTCAGAGATTTTTGTAGTTCGTTCAAGTCATTGGCCGCAGAGAACTGGAAGGAGAGGCGGGAGGAAGAATTGGTTTTGGGGTTGACCAGAGAGATATACCTGCTGGAGCGCGTGATACAGGTGGGTGCTGCTATGGTGACCAGCGAGGTGAGATAAGGAGGGACTTTACCTAGCAGGGTCTTGTAGATGACCTGGAGCCAGTTGGTTTGGCAACGAGTATGAAGCGAGGGCCAGCCAACGAGAGCGTACAGGTCGCAGTGGTGGGTAGTATATGGGGCTTTGGTGACAAAACGGATGGCACTGTGATTGACTGCATCCAATTTATTGAGTAGGGTATTGGAGGCTATTTTGTAAATGACATCGCCGAAGTCGAGGATCGGTAGGATGGTCAGTTTTACAAGGGTATGTTTGGCAGTGTGAGTGAAGGAGGCTTTGTTGCGAAAAAGGAAGCCAATTCTAGATTTAACTTTGGATTGGAGATGTTTGATGTGAGTCTGGAAGGAGAGTTTACAGTCTAACCAGACACCTATGTATTTGTAGTTGTCCACATATTCTAAGTCAGAACCGTCCAGAGTAGTGATGTTGGACGGGCAGGCAGGTGCAGGCAGCGATCGGTTGAAGAGCATGCATTTAGTTTTACTTGTATTTAAGAGCAATTGGAGGCCACGGAAGGAGAGTTGTATGGCATTGAAGCTCGTCTGGAGGGTTGTTAACACAGTGTCCAAAGAAGGGCCAGAAGTATGCAGAATGGTGTCGTCTGCGTAGAGGTGGATCAGAGACTCACCAGCAGCAAGAGCGACATCATTGATGTATACAGAGAAGAGTTGTTCAAGGAATTGAACCCTGTGGCACCCCCATAGAAACTGCCAGAGGCCCAGACAACAGGCCCTCCGATTTGACACACTGAACTCTATCAGTGAAGTAGTTGGTGAACCAGGCGAGGCAATCATTTGAGAAACCAAGGCTCGAGTCTGCCGATCAGGATATGGTGATTGACAGAGTCTAAAGCCTTGGGCCAGGTCAATGAATACGGCTGCACAGTATTGTTTCTTATCGATGGCGGTTAAGATATCATTTAGGAACTTGAGCGTGGCTGAGGTGCACCCATGACCAGCTCTGAAACCAGATTGCATAGCGGAGAAGGTATGGTGGGATTCGAAATGGTCGGTAATCTGTTTGTTGACTTGGCTTTCGAAGACCTTAGAAAGGCAGGGTAGGATAGATATAGGTCTGTAGCAGTTTGGGTCAAGAGTGTCCCCCCCTTTGAAGAGGGGGATGACCACAGCTGCTTTCCAATCTTTGGGAATCTCAGACGACACGAGAGGTTGAACAGGCTAGTAATAGGGATTGCAACAATTTCAGCAGATACTTTTAGAAAGAAAGGGTCCGGATTGTCTAGCCCGGCTGATTTGTAGGGGTTCAGATTTTGCAGCTCTTTCAGAACATCAGCTGACTGGATTTGGGAGAAGGAGTAATGGGGAAGGATTGGGCGAGTTGCTGTGGAGGGTGCAGTGCTGTTGACCGGGGTAGGGGTAGCCAGGTGGAAAGCATGGCCAGCTGTAGAAAAATGCTTATTGAAATTCTCAATTATAGTAGATTTATTGGTGGTGACAGTGTTTCCTAGCCTCAGTGCAGTGGGCAGCTGGGAGGAGGTGTTGTTGTTCTCCATGGACTTTACAGTGTCCCAAAACTTTTTGGAGTTTGTGTTACAGGAAGCACATTTCTGCTTGAAAAAGCTAGCCTTGGCTTTTCTAACTGCCTGTGTATATTGGTTTCTAGCTTCCCTGAAAAGTTGCAGGGGGCTGTTCGATGCTAATGCAGAACGCCATAGGATGTTTTTGTGTTGGTTAAAGGCAATCAGGTCTGAAGAGAACCAAGGGATATATCTGTTCCTGGTTCTAAATGTCTTGAATGGGCCATGCTTATTTAAGATGGTGAGGAAGGCATTTTTTTAAAATAACCAGGCATCCTCTACTGACGGGATGAGGTCAATATCCTTCCAGGATACCCCGGCCAGATCAATTAGAAAGGCCTGCTCGCTGAAGTGTTTCAGGGAGCGTTGGAGGTCGTTTGACCGCTGACCCATTACGGATGCAGGCAATGAGGCAGTGATCGCTGAGATCTTGGTTGAAAAAAAGCAGAGGTGTATTTAGAGGGCAAGTTGGTTAGGATGATATCTATGAGGGTGCCCGTGTTTACGGCTTTGGGGTGGTACCTGGTAGGTTCATTGATCATTTGTGTGAGATTGAGGGCATCAAGCTTAGATTGTAGGATGGCTGGGGTGTTAAGCATGTTCTAGTTTAGGTCGCCTAGCAGCACGAGCTCTGAAGATAGATGGGGGGCAATCAGTTCACATATGGTGTCCAGAGCACAGCTGGGGGCAGAGGGTGGTCTATAGCAGGCGGCAACAGTGAGAGACTTGTTTTTAGAGAGG